>NW_027227630.1:0-142262 GCF_037783145.1 Equus przewalskii | reverse complement strand
CCAGCACGTGCTTCCGGCACGTCTGATAGGTGGTTCCGGCATGCGCGACAGGTGATTTCGGAGTGTCCGCCAGGTGGTTCTGGTGTACCCGGCAGGTGATTTTGGCGTGTCCGGCAGGTGTTTCTGGCGAGTCGAGCAGGTGGCTCCGGCATGCTCGGCAGGTGCTTCCGGCGTCTCCGGCACGTGGTTCTGGTGTGTCGGAGAGCTGGTTCCGGCATGTCCGGCAGATGATTCCGGAGTGTTCGCCAAGTGGTTCTGGCATACCCGGCTGGTGATTTGGGCATGTCAGGAAGGTGGTTCCGGCGAGTCGAGCAGGTGGCTCCGGCGTGCTCGGCAGGTTGTTCAGACGGGTCTGGCAGGTGTTTTCCGTCTGTTCGGGGTGTGGTTCCAGCATCTCATGCACATGGTTCTGGCATGTCTGAGATGTGGTTCCGGCCGGCCCGACAGGTGTTTCCACAGTGTCCGTCAAGTGGTACTGGCGTAGTTGGCAGGTGATTTTGGCATGACCGGCAGGTGGTTCCAGCAAGCCCGGCAGGTGATTCCGAAGTGTTCCCCAACTGGTTGTGGCGTAGCCGGCAGGTGATTTTTGCGTGTCCGGCAGGTGGTTCTGGCGAGTCGAGCAGGTGGTTCCGGCGTGCTCGGCAGGTGCTTCCGGGGTCATTGGCACGTGGTTCTGGCATATCTGAGAGGTGGTTCCGGCATGCCCGGCAGGTGATTCCGGAGTGTTCGCCAAGTGTTTCCGGCGTAGCCGGCAGGTGATTTTGCATGTCCAGCGGTCGTTCCGGCGGGTCGAGCCGGTGGTTCCGGCGTGTCCGGCAGGTGGTTCCGGTCTGTCCGGCAGGTGGTTCTGTGGTGTCCGGCACGAGGTTCAGTCTGAGAGGCTGTGCCGGCATGCCCCTCACGTGATTCCGGCTTGTCCCCGAAGTGGTGCTGGTGTAGCGGGCAGGTGATTTTGGCGTGTGCGGCAGGTGGTTCAGGCGAGTTGAGCAGGTGGTTGCGACGTGCTCGGCAGGTGCTTCCGGCGTCTCCGGCACGTGTTTCTGGCACATCTGACTGGTGGTTCCGGCATGCCCAAAAGTTGATTCCGGTCTGTCCGGTAGGTGGTTCCGGAGTGCACGGCACGTGGTTCTGGTACGTGTCAGAGGTGGTTGCGTATGCCCAACAGGTGATTCCGGACTGTCCGCCACGTGCTTCTGGCACGTCTGAGAGGTGGTTCCAACATGCCCGGCAGGTCATTTCGGAGAGTCGTCCAAGTGGTTCTGGCGTAGCCCGCAGGTGATTTTGGCGTGTCCGGCAGGTGGTTCCGCCGTGCTCGGCAGGTGGTTCAGGCATGGCCGTTCGTGGTTCCAGTCTGTCCAGGACGTGTTTCCAGCTTCTCCGGCAGGTGGTTCTGGTACGTCTGAGAGGTGGTTCCGCCATGGCTGGCAGGTGATCCTGGACTGTCCCCCAGGTGGTTCTGGCATAGCCAGCAGTTGATATTGGCCTGTCCGGCAGGTGGTTCCAGCGAGTCGAACAGGTGGCTCCGGCGTTCTTGGCAGGTGGTTCCGGTCTGTCCGGTAGGTGTTTCCGGCGTGTCTGGCACGTGCTTCCGGCACGTCTGAGAGGTGGTTCCGGCATGCGCGGCAGGTGATTCCGTAGTGTCCGCCAGGTGGTTCTGGCATACCCGGCAGGTGATTTTGGCGTGTCCGGCAGGTGTTTCTGGCGAGTCGAGCAGGTGGCTCCGGCATGCTCGGCAGGTGCTTCCGGCGTCTCCGGCACTTGGTTCTGGTGTGTCTGAGAGCTGGTTCCGGCATGTCCGGCAGATGATTCCGGAGTGTCCGCCAAGTGGTTCTGGCATACCCAGCAGGTGATTTTGGCGTGTCAGGGAGGTGGTACCGGTGAGTCGAGCAGGTGGTTCCGGCGTGCTCAGCAGGTGGTTCAGGCGGTTCTGGCAGGTGGTATCCGTCTGTTCGGGGTGTGGTTCCAGCATCTCATGAACACGTTTCTGGCACGTCTGAGATGTGGTTCCAGCCGGCCCGACAGGTGTTTCCGCAGTGTCCGCCAAGCGGTTCTGGCGTAGTTGGCAGGTGATTTTGGCATGACTGGCAGGTGGTTCCAGCAAGCCTGGCAGGTGATTCCAAAGTGTTCACCAACTGGTTGTGGCGTAGCCGGCAGGTGATTTTTGCGTGATCGGCAGGTGGTTCTGGCGAGTCGAGCAGGTGGTTCCGGCGTGCTCGGCTGGTGCTTCCGGGGTCATTGGCACGGGGTTCTGGCATGTCTGAGAGGTGGTTCCTGCATGCCCGGCAAGTGATTCCGGAGTGTTCGCCAAGTGGTTCTGGCATAGTCGGCAGGTGATTTTGGCATGTCCGGCAGGTGGTTCAGGCGAGTTGAGCAGGTGGTTCCAACGTGCTTGGCAGGTGCTTCCGGCGTCTCCGGCACGTGTTTCTGGCACATCTGACAGGTGGTTCCGGCATGCCCGAAAGGTGATTCCGGTCTGTCCGGTAGGTGGTTCCAGCCTGCACGGCATGTGGTTCTGGTACGTCTCAGAGGTGGTTGCGCATGCCCAACAGGTGATTCCGGACTGTCCGCCACATGGTTCTGGCACGTCTGAGAGGTGGTTCCGGCATGCCCGGCAGGTCATCCCAGAGAGTCCTCCAAGTGGTTCTGGCATAACACGCAGGTGATTTTGGCGTGTCTGGCAGGTTGTTCCGTTGTGCTTGGCAGGTGGTTCAGGCTTGGCCGGCAGGTGGTTCCAGACTGTCCAGGACGTGTTTCCAGCTTCTCCGGCAGGTGGTTCTGGTACGTCTGAGAGGTGGTTCCGCCATGGCTGGCAGGTGATTCTGGACCGTCCCCCAGGTGGTTCTGGCATAGCCAGCAGTTGATATTGGCCTGTCCGGCAGGTGGTTCCAGCGAGTCGAACAGGTGGCTCCGGCGTGCTCGGCAGGTGGTTCCGGTCTGTCCGGTAGGTGATTCAGGCGTGTCCGGCACGTGCTTCCGGCACGTCTGATAGGTGGTTCCGGCATGCGCGACAGGTGATTTCGGAGTGTCCGCCAGGTGGTTCTGGTGTACCCGGCAGGTGATTTTGGCGTGTCCGGCAGGTGTTTCTGGCGAGTCGAGCAGGTGGCTCCGGCATGCTCGGCAGGTGCTTCCGGCGTCTCCGGCACGTGGTTCTGGTGTGTCGGAGAGCTGGTTCCGGCATGTCCGGCAGATGATTCCGGAGTGTTCGCCAAGTGGTTCTGGCATACCCGGCTGGTGATTTGGGCATGTCAGGAAGGTGGTACCGGCGAGTCGAGCAGGTGGCTCCGGCGTGCTCGGCAGGTTGTTCAGACGGGTCTGGCAGGTGTTTTCCGTCTGTTCGGGGTGTGGTTCCAGCATCTCATGCACATGGTTCTGGCATGTCTGAGATGTGGTTCCGGCCGGCCCGACAGGTGTTTCCACAGTGTCCGTCAAGTGGTACTGGCGTAGTTGGCAGGTGATTTTGGCATGACCGGCAGGTGGTTCCAGCAAGCCCGGCAGGTGATTCCGAAGTGTTCCCCAACTGGTTGTGGCGTAGCCGGCAGGTGATTTTTGCGTGTCCGGCAGGTGGTTCTGGCGAGTCGAGCAGGTGGTTCCGGCGTGCTCGGCAGGTGCTTCCGGGGTCATTGGCACGTGGTTCTGGCATATCTGAGAGGTGGTTCCGGCATGCCCGGCAGGTGATTCCGGAGTGTTCGCCAAGTGTTTCCGGCGTAGCCGGCAGGTGATTTTGCATGTCCAGCGGTCGTTCCGGCGGGTCGAGCCGGTGGTTCCGGCGTGTCCGGCAGGTGGTTCCGGTCTGTCCGGCAGGTGGTTCTGTGGTGTCCGGCACGAGGTTCAGTCTGAGAGGCTGTGCCGGCATGCCCCTCACGTGATTCCGGCTTGTCCCCGAAGTGGTGCTGGTGTAGCGGGCAGGTGATTTTGGCGTGTGCGGCAGGTGGTTCAGGCGAGTTGAGCAGGTGGTTGCGACGTGCTCGGCAGGTGCTTCCGGCGTCTCCGGCACGTGTTTCTGGCACATCTGACTGGTGGTTCCGGCATGCCCAAAAGTTGATTCCGGTCTGTCCGGTAGGTGGTTCCGGCGTGCACGGCACGTGGTTCTGGTACGTGTCAGAGGTGGTTGCGTATGCCCAACAGGTGATTCCGGACTGTCCGCCACGTGCTTCTGGCACGTCTGAGAGGTGGTTCCAACATGCCCGGCAGGTCATTTCGGAGAGTCGTCCAAGTGGTTCTGGCGTAGCCCGCAGGTGATTTTGGCGTGTCCGGCAGGTGGTTCCGCCGTGCTCGGCAGGTGGTTCAGGCATGGCCGTCACGTGGTTCCAGTCTGTCCAGGACGTGTTTCCAGCTTCTCCGGCAGGTGGTTCTGGTACGTCTGAGAGGTGGTTCCGCCATGGCTGGCAGGTGATCCCGGACTGTCCCACAGGTGGTTCTGGCATAGAGAGCAGTTGATATTGGCCTGTCCGGCAGGTGGTTCCAGCGAGTCGAACAGGTGGCTCCGGCGTTCTTGGCAGGTGGTTCCGGTCTGTACGGTAGGTGTTTCCGGCGTGTCCGGCACGTGCTTCCGGCACGTCTGAGAGGTGGTTCCGGCATGCGCGGCAGGTGATTCCGTAGTGTCCGCCAGGTGGTTCTGGCATACCCGGCAGGTGATTTTGGCGTGTCCGGCAGGTGTTTCTGGCGAGTCGAGCAGGTGGCTCCGGCATGCTCGGCAGGTGCTTCCGGCGTCTCCGGCACTTGGTTCTGGTGTGTCTGAGAGCTGGTTCCGGCATGTCCGGCAGATGATTCCGGAGTGTCCGCCAAGTGGTTCTGGCATACCCAGCAGGTGATTTTGGCGTGTCAGGGAGGTGGTACCGGTGAGTCGAGCAGGTGGTTCCGGCGTGCTCAGCAGGTGGTTCAGGCGGTTCTGGCAGGTGGTATCCGTCTGTTCGGGGTGTGGTTCCAGCATCTCATGAACACGTTTCTGGCACGTCTGAGATGTGGTTCCAGCCGGCCCGACAGGTGTTTCCGCAGTGTCCGCCAAGCGGTTCTGGCGTAGTTGGCAGGTGATTTTGGCATGACTGGCAGGTGGTTCCAGCAAGCCTGGCAGGTGATTCCAAAGTGTTCACCAACTGGTTGTGGCGTAGCCGGCAGGTGATTTTTGCGTGATCGGCAGGTGGTTCTTCCGGCGTGCTCGGCTGGTGCTTCCGGGGTCATTGGCACGGGGTTCTGGCATGTCTGAGAGGTGGTTCCTGCATGCCCGGCAAGTGATTCCGGAGTGTTCGCCAAGTGGTTCTGGCATAGTCGGCAGGTGATTTTGGCATGTCCGGCAGGTGGTTCAGGCGAGTTGAGCAGGTGGTTCCAACGTGCTTGGCAGGTGCTTCCGGCGTCTCCGGCACGTGTTTCTGGCACATCTGACAGGTGGTTCCGGCATGCCCGAAAGGTGATTCCGGTCTGTCCGGTAGGTGGTTCCAGCCTGCACGGCATGTGGTTCTGGTACGTCTCAGAGGTGGTTGCGCATGCCCAACAGGTGATTCCGGACTGTCCGCCACATGGTTCTGGCACGTCTGAGAGGTGGTTCCGGCATGCCCGGCAGGTCATCCCAGAGAGTCCTCCAAGTGGTTCTGGCATAACACGCAGGTGATTTTGGCGTGTCTGGCAGGTTGTTCCGTTGTGCTTGGCAGGTGGTTCAGGCTTGGCCGGCAGGTGGTTCCAGACTGTCCAGGACGTGTTTCCAGCTTCTCCGGCAGGTGGTTCTGGTACGTCTGAGAGGTGGTTCCGCCATGGCTGGCAGGTGATTCTGGACCGTCCCCCAGGTGGTTCTGGCATAGCCAGCAGTTGATATTGGCCTGTCCGGCAGGTGGTTGCAGCGAGTCGAACAGGTGGCTCCGGCGTGCTCGGCAGGTGGTTCCGGTCTGTCCGGTAGGTGATTCAGGCGTGTCCGGCACGTGCTTCCGGCACGTCTGAGAGGTGGTTCCGGCATGCGCGACAGGTGATTTCGGAGTGTCCGCCAGGTGGTTCTGGTGTACCCGGCAGGTGATTTTGGCGTGTCCGGCAGGTGTTTCTGGCGAGTCGAGCAGGTGGCTCCGGCATGCTCGGCAGGTGCTTCCGGCGTCTCCGGCACGTGGTTCTGGTGTGTCTGAGAGCTGGTTCCGGCATGTCCGGCAGATGATTCCGGAGTGTCCGCCAAGTGGTTCTGGCATACCCGGCTGGTGATTTGGGCATGTCAGGTAGGTGGTTCCGGCGAGTCGAGCAGGTGGCTCCGGCGTGCTCGGCAGGTTGTTCAGACGGGTCTGGCAGGTGTTTTCCGTCTGTTCGGGGTGTGGTTCCAGCATCTCATGCACATGGTTCTGGCACGTCTGAGATGTGGTTCCGGCCGGCCCGACAGGTGTTTCCACAGTGTCCGCCAAGTGGTACTGGCGTAGTTGGCAGGTGATTTTGGCATGACCGGCAGGTGGTTCCAGCAAGCCCGGCAGGTGATTCCGAAGTGTTCCCCAACTGGTTGTGGCGTAGCCGGCAGGTGATTTTTGCGTGTCCGGCAGGTGGTTCTGGCGAGTCGAGCAGGTGGTTCCGGCGTGCTCGGCAGGTGCTTCCGGGGTCATTGGCACGTGGTTCTGGCATATCTGAGAGGTGGTTCCGGCATGCCCGGCAGGTGATTCCGGAGTGTTCGCCAAGTGTTTCCGGCGTAGCCGGCAGGTGATTTTGCATGTCCAGCGGTCGTTCCGGCGGGTCGAGCCGGTGGTTCCGGCGTGTCCGGCAGGTGGTTCCGGTCTGTCCGGCAGGTGGTTCTGTGGTGTCCGGCACGAGGTTCAGTCTGAGAGGCTGTGCCGGCATGCCCCTCACGTGATTCCGGCTTGTCCCCGAAGTGGTGCTGGTGTAGCGGGCAGGTGATTTTGGCGTGTGCGGCAGGTGGTTCAGGCGAGTTGAGCAGGTGGTTGCGACGTGCTCGGCAGGTGCTTCCGGGGTCTTGGCACGGGGTTCTGGCATGTCTGTGAGGTGGTTCCTGCATGCCCGGCAAGTGATTCCGGAGTTTTCGCCAAGTGGTTCTGGCATAGTCGGCAGGTGATTTTGGCATGTCCGGCAGGTGGTTCAGGCGAGTTGAGCAGGTGGTTCCAACGTGCTTGGCCGGTGCTTCCGGCGTCTCCGGCACGTGTTTCTGGCACATCTGACTGGTGGTTCCGGCATGCCCAAAAGTTGATTCCGGTCTGTCCGGTAGGTGGTTCCGGCGTGCACGGCACGTGGTTCTGGTACGTGTCAGAGGTGGTTGCGTATGCCCAACAGGTGATTCCGGACTGTCCGCCACGTGCTTCTGGCACGTCTGAGAGGTGGTTCCAACATGCCCGGCAGGTCATTTCGGAGAGTCGTCCAAGTGGTTCTGGCGTAGCCCGCAGGTGATTTTGGCGTGTCCGGCAGGTGGTTCCGCCGTGCTCGGCAGGTGGTTCAGGCATGGCCGTCACGTGGTTCCAGTCTGTCCAGGACGTGTTTCCAGCTTCTCCGGCAGGTGGTTCTGGTACGTCTGAGAGGTGGTTCCGCCATGGCTGGCAGGTGATCCCGGACTGTCCCCCAGGTGGTTCTGGCATAGCCAGCAGTTGATATTGGCCTGTCCGGCAGGTGGTTCCAGCGAGTCGAACAGGTGGCTCCGGCGTTCTTGGCAGGTGGTTCCGGTCTGTCCGGTAGGTGTTTCCGGCGTGTCTGGCACGTGCTTCCGGCACGTCTGAGAGGTGGTTCCGGCATGCGCGGCAGGTGATTCCGTAGTGTCCGCCAGGTGGTTCTGGCATACCCGGCAGGTGATTTTGGCGTGTCCGGCAGGTGTTTCTGGCGAGTCGAGCAGGTGGCTCCGGCATGCTCGGCAGGTGCTTCCGGCGTCTCCGGCACTTGGTTCTGGTGTGTCTGAGAGCTGGTTCCGGCATGTCCGGCAGATGATTCCGGAGTGTCCGCCAAGTGGTTCTGGCATACCCGGCTGGTGATTTTGGCATGTCAGGTAGGTGGTACCGGCGAGTCGAGCAGGTGGTTCCGGCGTGCTCGGCAGGTTGTTCAGACGGGTCTGGCAGGTGTTTTCCGTCTGTTCGGGGTGTGGTTCCAGCATCTCATGCACATGGTTCTGGCACGTCTGAGATGTGGTTCCGGCCGGCCCGACAGGTGTTTCCACAGTGTCCGCCAAGTGGTTCTGGCGTAGTTGGCAGGTGATTTTGGCATGACCGGCAGGTGGTTCCAGCAAGCCCGGCAGGTGATTCCGAAGTGTTCCCCAACTGGTTGTGGCGTAGCCGGCAGGTGATTTTTGCGTGTCCGGCAGGTGGTTCTGGCGAGTCGAGCAGGTGGTTCCGGCGTGCTCGGCAGGTGCTTCCGGGGTCATTGGCACGTGGTTCTGGCTTATCTGAGAGGTGGTTCCGGCATGCCCGGCAGGTGATTCCGGAGTGTTCGCCAAGTGTTTCCGGCGTAGCCGGCAGGTGATTTTGCATGTCCAGCGGTCGTTCCGGCGGGTCGAGCCGGTGGTTCCGGCGTGTCCGGCAGGTGGTTCCGGTCTGTCCGGCAGGTGGTTCTGTGGTGTCCGGCACGAGGTTCAGTCTGAGAGGCTGTGCCGGCATGCCCCTCACGTGATTCCGGCTTGTCGCCGAAGTGGTGCTGGTGCAGCGCGCAGGTGATTTTGGCGTGTCCGGCAGGTGGTTCAGGCGAGTTGAGCAGGTGGTTCCGGCGTGCTCGGCTGGTGCTTCCGGGGTCATTGGCACGGAGTTCTGGAATGTCTGAGAGGTGGTTCCTGCATGCCCGGCAAGTGATTCCGGAGTGTTCGCCAAGTGGTTCTGGCATACTCGGCAGGTGATTTTGGCATGTCCGGCAGGTGGTTCAGGCGAGTTGAGCAGGTGGTTCCAACGTGCTTGGCAGGTGCTTCCGGCGTCTCCGGCACGTGTTTCTGGCACATCTGACAGGTGGTTCCGGCATGCCCGAAAGGTGATTCCGGTCTGTCCGGTAGGTGGTTCCAGCCTGCACGGCATGTGGTTCTGGTACGTCTCAGAGGTGGTTGCGCATGCCCAACAGGTGATTCCGGACTGTCCGCCACATGGTTCTGGCACGTCTGAGAGGTGGTTCCGGCATGCCCGGCAGGTCATCCCAGAGAGTCCTCCAAGTGGTTCTGGCATAACACGCAGGTGATTTTGGCGTGTCTGGCAGGTTGTTCCGTTGTGCTTGGCAGGTGGTTCAGGCTTGGCCGGCAGGTGGTTCCAGACTGTCCAGGACGTGTTTCCAGCTTCTCCGGCAGGTGGTTCTGGTACGTCTGAGAGGTGGTTCCGCCATGGCTGGCAGGTGATCCCGGACTGTCCCCCAGGTGGTTCTGGCATAGCCAGCAGTTGATATTGGCCTGTCCGGCAGGTGGTTCCAGCGAGTCGAACAGGTGGCTCCGGCGTGCTCGGCAGGTGGTTCCGGTCTGTCCGGTAGGTGATTCCGGCGTGTCCGGCACGTGCTTCCGGCACGTCTGATAGGTGGTTCCGGCATGCGCGACAGGTGATTTCCTAGTGTCCGCCAGGTGGTTCTGGCGTACCCGGCAGGTGATTTTGGCGTGTCCGGCAGGTGTTTCTGACGAGTCGAGCAGGTGGCTCCGGCATGCTCGGCAGGTGCTTCCGGCGTCTCCGGCACGTGGTTCTGGTGTGTCTGAGAGCTGGTTCCGGCATGTCCAGCAGATGATTCCGGAGTGTCCGCCAAGTGGTTCTGGCATACCCGGCTGGTGATTTGGGCATGTCAGGTAGGTGGTTCCGGCGAGTCGAGCAGGTGGCTCCGGCGTGCTCGGCAGGTTGTTCAGACGGGTCTGGCAGGTGTGTTCCGTCTGTTCGGGGTGTGGTTCCAGCATCTCATGCACATGGTTCTGGCACGTGTGAGATGTGGTTCCGGCCGGCCCGACAGGTGTTTCCACAGTGTCCGCCAAGTGGTACTGGCGTAGTTGGCAGGTGATTTTGGCATGACCGGCAGGTGGTTCCAGCAAGCCCGGCAGGTGATTCCGAAGTGTTCCCCAACTGGTTGTGGCGTAGCCGGCAGGTGATTTTTGCGTGTCCGGCAGGTGGTTCTGGCGAGTCGAGCAGGTGGTTCTGGCGTGCTCGGCAGGTGCTTCCGGGGTCATTGGCACGTGGTTCTGGCATATCTGAGAGGTGGTTCCGGCATGCCCGGCAGGTGATTCCGGAGTGTTCGCCAAGTGTTTCCGGCGTAGCCGGCAGGTGATTTTGCATGTCCAGCGGTCGTTCCGGCGGGTCGAGCCGGTGGTTCCGGCGTGTCCGGCAGGTGGTTCCGGTCTGTCCGGCAGGTGGTTCTGTGGTGTCCGGCACAAGGTTCAGTCTGAGAGGCTGTGCCGGCATGCCCCTCACGTGATTCCGGCTTGTCCCCGAAGTGGTGCTGGTGTAGCGGGCAGGTGATTTTGGCGTGTCCGGCAGGTGGTTCAGGCGAGTTGAGCAGGTGGTTGCGACGTGCTCGGCAGGTGCTTCCGGCGTCTCCGGCACGTGTTTCTGGCACATCTGACTGGTGGTTCCGGCATGCCCAAAAGTGGATTCCGGTCTGTCCGGTAGGTGGTTCCGGCGTGCACGGCACGTGGTTCTGGTACGTGTCAGAGGTGGTTGCGTATGCCCAACAGGTGATTCCGGACTGTCCGCCACGTGCTTCTGGCACGTCTGAGAGGTGGTTCCAACATGCCCGGCAGGTCATTTCGGAGAGTCGTCCAAGTGGTTCTGGCGTAGCCCGCAGGTGATTTTGGCGTGTCCGGCAGGTGGTTCCGCCGTGCTCGGCAGGTGGTTCAGGCATGGCCGTCACGTGGTTCCAGTCTGTCCAGGACGTGTTTCCAGCTTCTCCGGCAGGTGGTTCTGGTACGTGTGAGAGGTGGTTCCGCCATGGCTGGCAGGTGATTCCGGACTGTCCCCCAGATGGTTCTGGCATAGCCAGCAGTTAATATTGGCCTGTCCGGCAGGTGGTTCCAGCCAGTCGAACAGGTGGCTCCGGCGTGCTCGGCAGGTGGTTCCGGTCTGTCCGGTAGGTGTTTCCGGCGTGTCTGGAACGTGCTTCCGGCACGTCTGAGAGGTGGTTCCGGCATGCGCGGAAGGTGATTTCGGAGTGTCCGCCAGGTGGTTCTGGCGTACCCGGCAGGTGATTTTGGCGTGTCCGGCAGGTGTTTCTGGCGAGTCGAGCAGGTGGCTCCGGCATGCTCGGCAGGTGCTTCCAGCGTCTCCGGCACGTGGTTCTGGTGTGTCTGAGAGCTGGTTCCGGCATGTCCGGCAGATGATTCCGGAGTGTCCGCCAAGTGGTTCTGGCATACCCGGCTGGTGATTTTGGCATGTCAGGTAGGTGGTTCCGGCGAGTCGAGCAGGTGGCTCCGGCGTGCTCGGCAGGTTGTTCAGACGGGTCTGGCAGGTGTTTTCCGTCTGTTCGGGGTGTGGTTCCAGCATCTCATGCACATGGTTCTGGCACGTCTGAGATGTGGTTCCGGCCGGCCCAACAGGTGATTCCACAGTGTCCGCCAAGTGGTACTGGCTTAGTTGGCAGGTGATTTTGGCATGACCGGCAGGTGGTTCCAGCAAGCCCGGCAGGTGATTCCGAAGTGTTCCCCAACTGGTTGTGGCGTAGCCGGCAGGTGATTTTTGTGTGTCCGGCAGGTGGCTCTGGCGAGTCGAGCAGATGGTTCCGGCGTGCTCGGCAGGTGCTTCCGGGGTCATTGGCACGTGGTTCTGGCATATCTGAGAGGTGGTTCCGGCATGCCCGGCAGGTGATTCCGGAGTGTTCGCCAAGTGTTTCCGGCGTAGCCGGCAGGTGATTTTGCATGTCCAGCGGTCGTTCCGGCGGGTCGAGCCGTTGGTTCCGGCGTGTCCGGCAGGTGGTTCCGGTCTGTCCGGCAGGTGGTTCTGTGGTGTCCGGCATGAGGTTCAGTCTGAGAGGCTGTGCCGGCATGCCCCTCACGTGATTCCGGTTTGTCCCCGAAGTGGTGCTGGTGTAGCGGGCAGGTGATTTTGGCGTGTCCGGCAGGTGGTTCAGGCGAGTTGAGCAGGTGGTTGAGACGTGCTCGGCAGGTGCTTCCGGCGTCTCCGGCACGTGTTTCTGGCACATCTGACTGGTGGTTCCGGCATGCCGGAGAGGTGATTCCGGTCTGTCCGGTAGGTGGTTCCGGCGTGCACGGCACGTGGTTCTGGTACGTCTCAGAGGTGGTTGCGTATGCCCAACATGTGATTCCGGACTGTCCGCCACGTGCTTCTGGCACGTCTGAGAGGTGGTTCCAACATGCCCGGCAGGTCATTTCGGAGAGTCGTCCAAGTGGTTCTGGCGTAGCCCGCAGGTGATTTTGGCGTGTCCGGCAGGTGGTTCCGCCGTGCTCGGCAGGTGGTTCAGCCATGGCCGTCACGTGGTTCCAGGCTGTCCAGGACGTGTTTCCAGCTTCTCCGGCTGGTGGTTCTGGTACGTCTGAGAGGTGGTTCCGCCATGGCTGGCAGGTGATCCCGGACTGTCCCCCAGGTGGTTCTGGCATAGCCAGCAGTTGATATTGGCCTGTCCGGCAGGTGGTTCCAGCGAGTCGAACAGGTGGCTCCGGCGTTCTTGGCAGGTGGTTCCGGTCTGTCCGGTAGGTGTTTGCGGCGTGTCTGGCATGTGCTTCCGGCACCTCTGAGAGGTGGTTCCGGCATGCGCGGCAGGTGATTCCGTAGTGTCCGACAGGTGGTTCTGGCTTACCCGGCAGGTGATTTTGGCGTGTCCGGCAGGTGTTTCTGGCGAGTCGAGCTGGTGCCTCCGGCATGCTCGGCAGGTGCTTCCGGCGTCTCCGGGACTTGGTTGTGGTGTGTCTGAGAGCTGGTTCCGGCATGTCCGGCAGATGATTCCGGAGTGTCCGCCAAGTGGTTCTGGCATACCCGGCTGGTGATTTGGGCATGTCAGGTAGGTGGTTCCGGCGAGTCGAGCAGGTGGCTCCGGCGTGCTCGGCAGGTTGTTCAGACGGGTCTGGCAGGTGTTTTCCGTCTGTTCGGGGTGTGGTTCCAGCATCTCATGCACATGGTTCTGGCACGTGTGAGATGTGGTTCCGGCCGGCCCGACAGGTGTTTCCACAGTGTCCGCCAAGTGGTACTGGCGTAGTTGGCAGGTGATTTTGGCATGACCGGCAGGTGGTTCCAGCAAGCCCGGCAGGTGATTCCGAAGTGTTCCCCAACTGGTTGTGGCGTAGCCGGCAGGTGATTTTTGCGTGTCCGGCAGGTGGTTCTGGCGAGTCAAGCAGGTGGTTCCGGCGTGCTCGGCAGGTGCTTCCGGGGTCATTGGCACGTGGTTCTGGCTTATCTGAGAGGTGGTTCCGGCATGCCCGGCAGGTGATTCCGGAGTGTTCGCCAAGTGTTTCCGGCGTAGCCGGCAGGTGATTTTGCATGTCCAGCGGTCGTTCCGGCGGGTCGAGCCGGTGGTTCCGGCGTGTCCGGCAGGTGGTTCCGGTCTGTCCGGCAGGTGGTTCTGTGGTGTCCGGCACGAGGTTCAGTCTGAGAGGCTGTGCCGGCATGCCCCTCACGTGATTCCGGCTTGTCGCCGAAGTGGTGCTGGTGCAGCGCGCAGGTGATTTTGGCGTGTCCGGCAGGTGGTTCAGGCGAGTTGAGCAGGTGGTTCCGGCGTGCTCGGCTGGTGCTTCCGGGGTCATTGGCACGGAGTTCTGGAATGTCTGAGAGGTGGTTCCTGCATGCCCGGCAAGTGATTCCGGAGTGTTCGCCAAGTGGTTCTGGCATACTCGGCAGGTGATTTTGGCATGTCCGGCAGGTGGTTCAGGCGAGTTGAGCAGGTGGTTCCAACGCGCTTGGCAGGTGCTTCCGGCGTCTCCGGCACGTGTTTCTGGCACATCTGACAGGTGGTTCCGGCATGCCCGAAAGGTGATTCCGGTCTGTCCGGTAGGTGGTTCCAGCCTGCACGGCATGTTGTTCTGGTACGTCTCAGAGGTGGTAGCGCATGCCCAACAGGTGATTCCGGACTGTCCGCCACATGGTTCTGGCACGTCTGAGAGGTGGTTCCGGCATGCCCGGCAGGTCATCCCAGAGAGTCCTCCAAGTGGTTCTGGCATAACACGCAGGTGATTTTGGCGTGTCCGGCAGGTGGTTCAGGCGAGTTGAGCAGGTGGTTGCGACGTGCTCGGCAGGTGCTTCCGGCGTCTCCGGCACGTGTTTCTGGCACATCTGACTGGTGGTTCCGGCATGCCCAAAAGTTGATTCCGGTCTGTCCGGTAGGTGGGTCCGGCGTGCACGGCACGTGGTTCTGGTACGTCTCAGAGGTGGTTGCGTATGCCCAACAGGTGATTCCGGACTGTCCGCCACGTGCTTCTGGCACGTCTGAGAGGTGGTTCCAACATGCCCGGCAGGTCATTTCGGAGAGTCGTCCAAGTGGTTCTGGCGTAGCCCGCAGGTGTTTTTGGCGGGTCCGGCAGGTGGTTCCACCATGCTCGGCAGGTGGTTCAGGCATGGCCGTCACGTGGTTCCAGTCTGTCCAGGACGTGTTTCCAGCTTCTACGTCAGGTGGTTCTGGTACGTGTGAGAGGTGGTTCCGCCATGGCTGGCAGGTGATTCCGGACTGTCCCCCAGATGGTTCTGGCATAGCCAGCAGTTAATATTGGCCTGTCCGGCAGGTGGTTCCAGCCAGTCGAACAGGTGGCTCCGGCGTGCTCGGCAGGTGGTTCCGGTCTGTCCGGTAGGTGTTTCCGGCGTGTCTGGCACGTGCTTCCGGCACGTCTGAGAGGTGGTTCCGGCATGCGCGGAAGGTGATTTCGGAGTGTCCGCCAGGTGGTTCTGGCGTACCCGGCAGGTGATTTTGGCGTGTCCGGCAGGTGTTTCTGGCGAGTCGAGCAGGTGGCTCCGGCATGCTCGGCAGGTGCTTCCAGCGTCTCCGGCCCGTGGTTCTGGTGTCTCTGAGAGCTGGTTCCGACATGTCCGGCAGATGATTCCGGAGTGTCCGCCAAGTGGTTCTGGCATACCCGGCTGGTGATTTGGGCATGTCAGGTAGGTGGTTCCGGCGAGTCGAGCAGGTGGCTCCGGTGTGCTCGGCAGGTTGTTCAGACGGGTCTGGCAGGTGTTTTCCGTCTGTTCGGGGTGTGGTTCCAGCATCTCATGCACATGGTTCTGGCACGTCTGAGATGTGGTTCCGGCCGGCCCAACAGGTGATTCCACAGTGTCCGCCAAGTGGTACTGGCGTAGTTGGCAGGTGATTTTTGGCATGATCGGCAGGTGGTTCCAGCAAGCCCGGCAGGTGATTCCGAAGTGTTCCCCAACTGGTTGTGGCGTAGCCGGTAGGTGATTTTTGCGTGTCCGGCAGGTGGCTCTGGCGAGTCGAGCAGGTGGTTCCGGCGTGCTCGGCAGGTGCTTCCGGGGTCATTGGCACGTGGTTCTGGCATATCTGAGAGGTGGTTCCGGCATGCCCGGCAGGTGATTCCGGAGTGTTCGCCAAGTGTTTCCGGCGTAGCCGGCAGGTGATTTTGCATGTCCAGCGGTCGTTCCGGCGGGTCGAGCCGGTGGTTCCGGCGTGTCCGGCAGGTGGTTCCGGTCTGTCCGGCAGGTGGTTCTGTGGTGTCCGGCATGAGGTTCAGTCTGAGAGGCTGTGCCGGCATGCCCCTCACGTGATTCCGGTTTGTCCCCGAAGTGGTGCTGGTGTAGCGGGCAGGTGATTTTGGCGTGTCCGGCAGGTGGTTCAGGCGAGTTGAGCAGGTGGTTGAGACGTGCTCGGCAGGTGCTTCCGGCGTCTCCGGCACGTGTTTCTGGCACATCTGACTGGTGGTTCCGGCATGCCGGAGAGGTGATTCCGGTCTGTCCGGTAGGTGGTTCCGGTGTGCACGGCACGTGGTTCTGGTACGTCTCAGAGGTGGTTGCGTATGCCCAACAGGTGATTCCGGACTGTCCGCCACGTGCTTCTGGCACGTCTGAGAGGTGGTTCCAACATGCCCGGCAGGTCATTTCGGAGAGTCGTCCAAGTGGTTCTGGCGTAGCCCGCAGGTGATTTTGGCGTGTCCGGCAGGTGGTTCCGCCGTGCTCGGCAGGTGGTTCAGGCATGGCCGTCACGTGGTTCCAGGCTGTCCAGGACGTGTTTCCAGCTTCTCCGGCTGGTGGTTCTGGTACGTCTGAGAGGTGGTTCCGCCATGGCTGGCAGGTGATCCCGGACTGTCCCCCAGGTGGTTCTGGCATAGCCAGCAGTTGATATTGGCCTGTCCGGCAGGTGGTTCCAGCGAGTCGAACAGGTCGCTCCGGCGTTCTTGGCAGGTGGTTCCGGTCTGTCCGGTAGTTGTTTCCGGCGTGTCTGGCATGTGCTTCCGGCACCTCTGAGAGGTGGTTCCGGCATGCGCGGCAGGTGATTCCGTAGTGTCCGCCAGGTGGTTCTGGCGTACCCGGCAGGTGATTTTGGCGTGTCCGGCAGGTGTTTCTGGCGAGTCGAGCTGGTGCCTCCGGCATGCTCGGCAGGTGCTTCCGGCATCTCCGGGACTTGGTTGTGGTGTGTCTTAGAGCTCGTTCCGGCATGTCCGGCAGATGATTCCGGAGTGTCCGCCAAGTGGTTCTGGCATACCCGGCTGGTGATTTGGGCATGTCAGGTAGGTGGTTCCGGCGAGTCGAGCAGGTGGCTCCGGCGTGCTCGGCAGGTTGTTCTGACGGGTCTGGCAGGTGTTTTCCGTCTGTTCGGGGTGTGGTTCCAGCATCTCATGCACATGGTTCTGGCACGTCTGAGATGTGGTTCCGGCCGGCCCGACAGGTGTTTCCACAGTGTCCGCCAAGTGGTACTGGCGTAGTTGGCAGGTGATTTTGGCATGACCGGCAGGTGGTTCCAGCAAGCCCGGCAGGTGATTCCGAAGTGTTCCCCAACTGGTTGTGGCGTAGCCGGCAGGTGATTTTTGCGTGTCCGGCAGGTGGTTCTGGCGAGTCGAGCAGGTGGTTCCGGCGTGCTCGGCAGGTGCTTCCGGGGTCATTGGCACGTGGTTCTGGCATATCTGAGAGGTGGTTCCGGCATGCCCGGCAGGTGATTCCGGAGTGTTAGCCAAGTGGTCCTGGCGTAGCCGGCAGGTGATTTTGCATGTCCAGCGGTCGTTCCGGCGGGTCGAGCCGGTGGTTCCGGCGTGTCCGGCAGGTGGTTCCGGTCTGTCCGGCAGGTGGTTCTGTGGTGTCCGGCACGAGGTTCAGTCTGAGAGGCTGTGCCGGCATGCCCCTCACGTGATTCCGGCTTGTCCCCGAAGTGGTGCTGGTGTAGCGGGCAGGTGATTTTGGCGTGTCCGGCAGGTGGTTCAGGCGAGTTGAGCAGGTGGTTCCGGCGTGCTCGGCTGGTGCTTCCGGGGTCATTGGCACGGAGTTCTGGAATTTCTGAGAGGTGGTTCCTGCATGCCCGGCAAGTGATTCCGGAGTGTTCGCCAAGTGGTTCTGGCATAGTCGGCAGGTGATTTTGGCATGTCCGGCAGGTGGTTCAGGCGAGTTGAGCAGGTGGTTCCAACGTGCTTGGCCGGTGCTTCCGGCGTCTCCGGCACGTGTTTCTGGCACATCTGACAGGTGGTTCCGGCATGCCCGAAAGGTGATTCCGGTCTGTCCGGTAGGTGGTTCCAGCCTGCACGGCATGTGGTTCTGGTACGTCTCAGAGGTGGTTGCGCATGCCCAAAAGGTGATCCCGGACTGTCCGCCACATGGTTCTGGCACGTCTGAGAGGTGGTTCCGGGATGCCCGGCAGGTCATCCCAGAGAGTCCTCCAAGTGGTTCTGGCATAACACGCAGGTGATTTTGGCGTGTCTGGCAGGTTGTTCCGTTGTGCTTGGCAGGTGGTTCAGGCTTGGCCGGCAGGTGGTTCCAGACTGTCCCGGACGTGTTTCCAGCTTCTCCGGCAGGTGGTTCTGGTACGTGTGAGAGGTGGTTCCGCCATGGCTGGCAGGTGGTCCCGGACTGTCCCCCAGGTGGTTCTGGCATAGCCAGCAGTTAATATTGGCCTGTCCGGCAGGTGGTTCCAGCCAGTCGAACAGGTGGCTCCGGCGTGCTCGGCAGGTGGTTCCGGTCTGTCCGCTAGGTGATTCCGGCGTGTCCGGCACGTGCTTCCGGCACGTCTGAGAGGTGGTTCCGGCATGCGCGACTGGTGATTTCGGAGTGTCCGAAGGTGGTTCTGGCGTACCCGGCAGGTGATTTTGGCGTGTCCGGCAGGTGTTTCTGGCGAGTCGAGCAGGTGGCTCCGGCATGCTCGGCAGGTGCTTCCGGCGTCTCCGGCACGTGGTTCTGGTGTGTCTGAGAGCTGGTTCCGGCATGTCCGGCAGATGATTCCGGAGTGTCCGCCAAGTGGTTCTGGCATACCCGGCTGGTGATTTTGGCCTGTCAGGTAGGTGGTTCCGGCGAGTCGAGCAGGTGGCTCCGGCGTGCTCGGCAGGTTGTTCAGACGGGTGTGGCAGGTGTTTTCCGTCTGTTCGGGGTGTGGTTCCAGCATCTCATGCACATGGTTCTGGCACGTCTGAGATGTGGTTCCGGCCGGCCCGACAGGTGTTTCCACAGTGTCCGCCAAGTGGTACTGGCGTAGTTGGCAGGTGATTTTGGCATGACCGGCAGGTGGTTCCAGCAAGCCCGGCAGGTGATTCCGAAGTGTTCCCCAACTGGTTGTGGCGTAGCCGGCAGGTGATTTTTGTTTGTCCGGCAGGTGGTTCTGGCGAGTAGAGCAGGTGGTTCCGGCGTGCTCGGCAGGTGCTTCCGGGGTCATTGGCACGTGGTTCTGGCTTATCTGAGAGGTGGTTCCGGCAGGCCCGGCAGGTGATTCGGGAGTGTTCGCCAAGTGTTTCCGGCGTAGCCGGCAGGTGATTTTGCATGTCCAGCGGTCGTTCCGGCGGGTCGAGCCGGTGGTTCCGGTGTGTCCGGCAGGTGGTTCCGGTCTGTCCGGCAGGTGGTTCTGTGGTGTCCGGCACGAGGTTCAGTCTGAGAGGCTGTGCCGGCATGCCCCTCACGTGATTCCGGCTTGTCCCCGAAGTGGTGCTGGTGTAGCGGGCAGGTGATTTTGGCGTGTGCGGCAGGTGGTTCAGGCGAGTTGAGCAGGTGGTTGAGACGTGCTCGGCAGGTGCTTCCGGCGTCTCCGGCACGTGTTTCTGGCACATCTGACTGGTGGTTCCGGCATGCCGGAAAGGTGATTCCGGTCTGTCCGGTAGGTGGTTCCGGCGTGCACGGCACGTGGTTCTGGTACGTCTCAGAGGTGGTTGCGTATGCCCAACAGGTGATTCCGGACTGTCCGCCACGTGCTTCTGGCACGTCTGAGAGGTGGTTCCAACATGCCTGGCAGGTCATTTCGGAGAGTCGTCCAAGTGGTTCTGGCGTAGCCCGCAGGTGATTTTGGGGTGTCCGGCAGGTGGTTCCGCCGTGCTCGGCAGGTGGTTCAGGCATGGCCGTCACGTGGTTCCAGGCTGTCCAGGACGTGTTTCCAGCTTCTCCGGCAGGTGGTTCTGGTACGTCTGAGAGGTGGTTCCGCCATGGCTGGCAGGTGATCCCGGAATGTCCGCCAGGTGGTTCTGGCATAGCCAGCAGTTGATATTGGCCTGTCCGGCAGGTGGTTCCAGCGAGTCGAACAGGTCGCTCCGGCGTTCTTGGCAGGTGGTTCCGGTCTGTCCGGTAGGTGTTTCCGGCGTGTCTGGCATGTGCTTCCGGCACCTCTGAGAGGTGGTTCCGGCATGCGCGGCAGGTGATTCCGTAGTGTCCGACAGGTGGTTCTGGCATACCCGGCAGGTGATTTTGGCGTGTCCGGCAGGTGTTTCTGGCGAGTCGAGCTGGTGCCTCCGGCATGCTCGGCAGGTGCTTCCGGCGTCTCCGGGACTTGGTTGTGGTGTGTCTGAGAGCTGGTTCCGGCATGTCCGGCAGATGATTCCGGAGTGTCCGCCAAGTGGTTCTGGCATACCCGGCTGGTGATTTGGGCATGTCAGGTAGGTGGTTCCGGCGAGTCGAGCAGGTGGCTCCGGCGTGCTCGGCAGGTTGTTCAGACGGGTCTGGCAGGTGTTTTCCGTCTGTTCGGGGTGTGGTTCCAGCATCTCATGCACATGGTTCTGGCACGTCTGAGATGTGGTTCCGGCCGGCCCGACAGGTGTTTCCACAGTGTCCGCCAAGTGGTACTGGCGTAGTTGGCAAGTGATTTTGGCATGACCGGCAGGTGGTTCCAGCAAGCCCGGCAGGTGATTCCGAAGTGTTCCCCAACTGGTTGTGGCGTAGCCGGCAGGTGATTTTTGCGTTTCCGGCAGGTGGTTCTGGCGAGTCGAGCAGGTGGTTCCGGCGTGCTCGGCAGGTGCTTCCGGGGTCATTGGCACGTGGTTCTGGCATATCTGAGAGGTGGTTCCGGCATGCCCGGCAGGTGATTCGGGAGTGTTCGCCAAGTGTTTCCGGCGTAGCCGGCAGGTGATTTTGCATGTCCAGCGGTCGTTCCGGCGGGTCGAGCCGGTGGTTCCGGCGTGTCCGGCAGGTGGTTCCGGTCTGTCCGGCAGGTGGTTCTGTGGTGTCCGGCACGAGGTTCAGTCTGAGAGGCTGTGCCGGCATGCCCCTCACGTGATTCCAGGTTGTCCCCAAAGTGGTGCTGGTGTAGCGGGCAGGTGATTTTGGCGTGTCCGGCAGGTGGTTCAGGCGAGTTGAGCAGGTGGTTCCGGCGTGCTCGGCTGGTGCTTCCGGGGTCATTGGCACGGGGTTCTGGCATGTCTGAGAGGTGGTTCCTGCCTGCCCGGCAAGTGATTCCGGAGTGTTCGCCAAGTGGTTCTGGCATAGTCGGCAGGTGATTTTGGCATGTCCGGCAGGTGGTTCAGGCGAGTTGAGCAGGTGGTTGAGACGTGCTCGGCAGGTGCTTCCGGCGTCTCCGGCACGTGTTTCTGGCACATCTGACTGGTGGTTCCGGCATGCCGGAGAGGTGATTCCGGTCTGTCCGGTAGGTGGTTCCGGCGTGCACGGCACGTGGTTCTGGTACGTCTCAGAGGTGGTTGCGTATGCCCAACAGGTGATTCCGGACTGTCCGCCACGTGCTTCTGGCACGTCTGAGAGGTGGTTCCAACATGCCCGGCAGGTCATTTCGGAGAGTCGTCCAAGTGGTTCTGGCGTAGCCCGCAGGTGATTTTGGCGTGTCCGGCAGGTGGTTCCGCCGTGCTCGGCAGGTGGTTCAGGCATGGCCGTCACGTGGTTCCAGGCTGTCCAGGACGTGTTTCCAGCTTCTCCGGCTGGTGGTTCTGGTACGTCTGAGAGGTGGTTCCGCCATGGCTGGCAGGTGATCCCGGACTGTCCCCCAGGTGGTTCTGGCATAGCCAGCAGTTGATATTGGACTGTCCGGCAGGTGGTTCCAGCGAGTCGAACAGGTTGCTCCGGCGTTCTTGGCAGGTGGTTCCGGTCTGTCCGGTAGGTGTTTGCGGCGTGTCTGGCATGTGCTTCCGGCACCTCTGAGAGGTGGTTCCGGCATGCGCGGCAGGTGATTCCGTAGTGTCCGACAGGTGGTTCTGGCATACCCGGCAGGTGATTTTGGCGTGTCCGGCAGGTGTTTCTGGCGAGTCGAGCTGGTGCCTCCGGCATGCTCGGCAGGTGCTTCCGGCGTCTCCGGGACTTGGTTGTGGTGTGTCTGAGAGCTGGTTCCGGCATGTCCGGCAGATGATTCCGGAGTGTCCGCCAAGTGGTTCTGGCATACCCGGCTGGTGATTTGGGCATGTCAGGTAGGTGGTTCCGGCGAGTCGAGCAGGTGGCTCCGGCGTGCTCGGCAGGTTGTTCAGACGGGTCTGGCAGGTGTTTTCCGTCTGTTCGGGGTGTGGTTCCAGCATCTCATGCACATGGTTCTGGCACGTCTGAGATGTGGTTCCGGCCGGCCCGACAGGTGTTTCCACAGTGTCCGCCAAGTGGTCCTGGCGTAGTTGGCAGGTGATTTTGGCATGACCGGCAGGTGGTTCCAGCAAGCCCGGCAGGTGATTCCGAAGTGTTCCCCAACTGGTTGTGGCGTAGCCGGCAGGTGATTTTTGCGTGTCCGGCAGGTGGTTCTGGCGAGTCAAGCAGGTGGTTCCGGCGTGCTCGGCAGGTGCTTCCGGGGTCATTGGCACGTGGTTCTGGCTTATCTGAGAGGTGGTTCCGGCATGCCCGGCAGGTGATTCCGGAGTGTTTGCCAAGTGTTTCCGGCGTAGCCGGCAGGTGATTTTGCATGTCCAGCGGTCGTTCCGGCGGGTCGAGCCGGTGGTTCCGGCGTGTCCGGCAGGTGGTTCCGGTCTGTCCGGCAGGTGGTTCTGTGGTGTCCGGCACGAGGTTCAGTCTGAGAGGCTGTGCCGGCATGCCCCTCACGTGATTCCGGCTTGTCGCCGAAGTGGTGCTGGTGCAGCGCGCAGGTGATTTTGGCGTGTCCGGCAGGTGGTTCAGGCGAGTTGAGCAGGTGGTTCCGGCGTGCTCGGCTGGTGCTTCCGGGGTCATTGGCACGGAGTTCTGGAATGTCTGAGAGGTGGTTCCTGCATGCCCGGCAAGTGATTCCGGAGTGTTCGCCAAGTGGTTCTGGCATACTCGGCAGGTGATTTTGGCATGTCCGGCAGGTGGTTCAGGCGAGTTGAGCAGGTGGTTCCAACGCGCTTGGCAGGTGCTTCCGGCGTCTCCGGCACGTGTTTCTGGCACATCTGACAGGTGGTTCCGGCATGCCCGAAAGGTGATTCCGGTCTGTCCAGTAGGTGGTTCCAGCCTGCACGGCATGTTGTTCTGGTACGTCTCAGAGGTGGTAGCGCATGCCCAACAGGTGATTCCGGACTGTCCGCCACATGGTTATGGCACGTCTGAGAGGTGGTTCCGGCATGCCCGGCAGGTCATCCCAGAGAGTCCTCCAAGTGGTTCTGGCATAACACGCAGGTGATTTTGGCGTGTCTGGCAGGTTGTTCCGTTGTGCTTGGCAGGTGGTTCAGGCTTGGCCGGCAGGTGGTTCCAGACTGTCCAGGACGTGTTTCCAGCTTCTCCGGCAGGTGGTTCTGGTACGTGTGAGAGGTGGTTCCGCCATGGCTGGCAGGTGATCCCGGACTGTCCCCCAGGTGTTTCTGGCATAGCCAGCAGTTAATATTGGCCTGTCCGGCAGGTGGTTCCAGCCAGTCGAACAGGTGGCTCCGGCGTGCTCGGCAGGTGGTTCCGGTCTGTCCGGTAGGTGATTCCGGCGTGTCCGGCACGTGCTTCCGGCACGTCTGATAGGTGGTTCCGGCATGCGCGACAGGTGATTTCCTAGTGTCCGCCAGGTGGTTCTGGCGTACCCGGCAGGTGATTTTGGCGTGTCCGGCAGGTGTTTCTGGCGAGTCGAGCAGGTGGCTCCGGCATGCTCGGCAGGTGCTTCCGGCGTCTCCGGCACGTGGTTCTGGTGTGTCTGAGAGCTGGTTCCGGCATGTCCAGCAGATGATTCCGGAGTGTCCGCCAAGTGGTTCTGGCATACCCGGCTGGTGATTTTGGCATGTCAGGTAGGTGGTTCCGGCGAGTCGAGCAGGTGGCTCCGGCGTGCTCGGCAGGTTGTTCAGACGGGTCTGGCAGGTGTGTTCCGTCTGTTCGGGGTGTGGTTCCAGCATCTCATGCACATGGTTCTGGCACGTGTGAGATGTGGTTCCGGCCGGCCCGACAGGTGTTTCCACAGTGTCCGCCAAGTGGTACTGGCGTAGTTGGCAGGTGATTTTGGCATGACCGGCAGGTGGTTCC
Organism: Equus przewalskii; assembly: GCF_037783145.1. NCBI lineage: Eukaryota > Metazoa > Chordata > Mammalia > Perissodactyla > Equidae > Equus > Equus przewalskii. The sequence continues at coordinate 118,695 of NW_027227630.1, read as the reverse complement.
AGCAAGCCCGGCAGGTGATTCCGAAGTGTTCCCCAACTGGTTGTGGCGTAGCCGGCAGGTGATTTTTGCGTGTCCGGCAGGTGGTTCTGGCGAGTCGAGCAGGTGGTTCCGGCATGCTCGGCAGGTGCTTCCGGGGTCATTGGCACGTGGTTCTGGCATATCTGAGAGGTGGTTCCGGCATGCCCGGCAGGTGATTCCGGAGTGTTCGCCAAGTGTTTCCGGCGTAGCCGGCAGGTGATTTTGCATGTCCAGCGGTCGTTCCGGCGGGTCGAGCCGGTGGTTCCGGCGTGTCCGGCAGGTGGTTCCGGTCTGTCCGGCAGGTGGTTCTGTGGTGTCCGGCACGAGGTTCAGTCTGAGAGGCTGTGCCGGCATGCCCCTCACGTGATTCTGGCTTGTCCCCGAAGTGGTGCTGGTGTAGCGGGCAGGTGATTTTGGCGTGTCCGGCAGGTGGTTCAGGCGAGTTGAGCAGGTGGTTGCGACGTGCTCGGCAGGTGCTTCCGGCGTCTCCGGCACGTGTTTCTGGCACATCTGACTGGTGGTTCCGGCATGCCCCAAAGGTGATTCCGGTCTGTCCGGTAGGTGGGTCCGGCGTGCACGGCACGTGGTTCTGGTACGTCTCAGAGGTGGTTGCGTATGCCCAACAGGTGATTCCGGACTGTCCGCCACGTGCTTCTGGCACGTCTGAGAGGTGGTTCCAACATGCCCGGCAGGTCATTTCGGAGAGTCGTCCAAGTGGTTCTGGCGTAGCCCGCAGGTGATTTTGGCGGGTCCGGCAGGTGGTTCAGGCGAGTTGAGCAGGTGGTTCCGGCGTGCTCGGCTGGTGCTTCCGGGGTCATTGGCACGGGGTTCTGGCATGTCTGAGAGGTGGTTCCTGCATGCCCGGCAAGTGATTCCGGAGTGTTCGCCAAGTGGTTCTGGCATAGTCGGCAGGTGATTTTGGCATGTCCGGCAGGTGGTTCAGGCGAGTTGAGCAGGTGGTTCCAACGTGCTTGGCAGGTGCTTCCGGCGTCTCCGGCACGTGTTTCTGGCACATCTGACAGGTGGTTCCGGCATGCCCGAATGGTGATTCCGGTCTGTCCGGTAGGTGGTTCCAGCCTGCACGGCATGTGGTTCTGGAACGTCTCAGAGGTGGTTGCGCATGCCCAACAGGTGATTCCTGACTGTCCGCCACATGGTTCTGGCACGTCTGAGAGGTGGTTCCGGCATGCCCGGCAGGTCATCCCAGAGAGTCCTCCAAGTGGTTCTGGCATAACACGCAGGTGATTTTGGCGTGTCTGGCAGGTTGTTCCGTTGTGCTTGGCAGGTGGTTCAGGCTTGGCCGGCAGGTGGTTCCAGACTGTCCAGGACGTGTTTCCAGCTTCTCCGGCAGGTGGTTCTGGTACGTGTGAGAGGTTGTTCCGCCATGGCTGGCAGGTGGTCCCGGACTGTCCCCCAGGTGGTTCTGGCATAGCCAGCAGTTAATATTGGCCTGTCCGGCAGGTGGTTCCAGCCAGTCGAACAGGTGGCTCCGGCGTGCTCGGCAGGTGGTTCCGGTCTGTCCGCTAGGTGATTCCGGCGTGTCCGGCACGTGCTTCCGGCACGTCTGAGAGGTGGTTCCGGCATGCGCGACTGGTGATTTCGGAGTGTCCGAAGGTGGTTCTGGCGTACCCGGCAGGTGATTTTGGCGTGTCCGGCAGGTGTTTCTGGCGAGTCGAGCAGGTGGCTCCGGCATGCTCGGCAGGTGCTTCCGGCGTCTCCGGCACGTGGTTCTGGTGTGTCTGAGAGCTGGTTCCGGCATGTCCAGCAGATGATTCCGGAGTGTCCGCCAAGTGGTTCTGGCATACCCGGCTGGTGATTTTGGCCTGTCAGGTAGGTGGTTCCGGCGAGTCGAGCAGGTGGCTCCGGCGTGCTCGGCAGGTTGTTCAGACGGGTCTGGCAGGTGTTTTCCATCTGTTCGGGGTGTGGTTCCAGCATCTCATGCACATGGTTCTGGCACGTCTGAGATGTGGTTCCGGCCGGCCCGACAGGTGTTTCCACAGTGTCCGCCAAGTGGTACTGGCGTAGTTGGCAGGTGATTTTGGCATGACCGGCAGGTGGTTCCAGCAAGCCCGGCAGGTGATTCCGAAGTGTTCCCCAACTGGTTGTGGCGTAGCCGGCAGGTGATTTTTGCGTGTCCGGCAGGTGGTTCTGGCGAGTAGAGCAGGTGGTTCCGGCGTGCTCGGCAGGTGCTTCCGGGGTCATTGGCACGTGGTTCTGGCTTATCTGAGAGGTGGTTCCGGCAGGCCCGGCAGGTGATTCCGGAGTGTTCGCCAAGTGTTTCCGGCGTAGCCGGCAGGTGATTTTGCATGTCCAGCGGTCGTTCCGGCGGGTCGAGCCGATGGTTCCGGCGTGTCCGGCAGGTGGTTCCGGTCTGTCCGGCAGGTGGTTCTGTGGTGTCCGGCACGAGGTTCAGTCTGAGAGGCTGTGCCGGCATGCCCCTCACGTGATTCCGGCTTGTCCCCGAAGTGGTGCTGGTGTAGCGGGCAGGTGATTTTGGCGTGTCCGGCAGGTGGTTCAGGCGAGTTGAGCAGGTGGTTGAGACGTGCTCGGCAGGTGCTTCCGGCGTCTCCGGCACGTGTTTCTGGCACATCTGACTGGTGGTTCCGGCATGCCGGAAAGGTGATTCCGGTCTGTCCGGTAGGTGGTTCCGGCGTGCACGGCACGTGGTTCTGGTACGTCTCAGAGGTGGTTGCGTATGCCCAACAGGTGATTCCGGACTGTCCGCCACGTGCTTCTGGCACGTCTGAGAGGTGGTTCCAACATGCCCGGCAGGTCATTTCGGAGAGTCGTCCAAGTGGTTCTGGCGTAGCCCGCAGGTGATTTTGGGGTGTCCGGCAGGTGGTTCCGCCGTGCTCGGCAGGTGGTTCAGGCATGGCCGTCACGTGGTTCCAGGCTGTCCAGGACGTGTTTCCAGCTTCTCCGGCAGGTGGTTCTGGTACGTCTGAGAGGTGGTTCCGCCATGGCTGGCAGGTGATCCCGGAATGTCCGCCAGGTGGTTCTGGCATAGCCAGCAGTTGATATTGGCCTGTCCGGCAGGTGGTTCCAGCGAGTCGAACAGGTCGCTCCGGCGTTCTTGGCAGGTGGTTCCGGTCTGTCCGGTAGGTGTTTCCGGCGTGTCTGGCATGTGCTTCCGGCACCTCTGAGAGGTGGTTCCGGCATGCGCGGCAGGTGATTCCGTAGTGTCCGACAGGTGGTTCTGGCATACCCGGCAGGTGATTTTGGCGTGTCCGGCAGGTGTTTCTGGCGAGTCGAGCTGGTGCCTCCGGCATGCTCGGCAGGTGCTTCCGGCGTCTCCGGGACTTGGTTGTGGTGTGTCTGAGAGCTGGTTCCGGCATGTCCGGCAGATGATTCCGGAGTGTCCGCCAAGTGGTTCTGGCATACCCGGCTGGTGATTTGGGCATGTCAGGTAGGTGGTTCCGGCGAGTCGAGCAGGTGGCTCCGGCGTGCTCGGCAGGTTGTTCAGACGGGTCTGGCAGGTGTTTTCCGTCTGTTCGGGGTGTGGTTCCAGCATCTCATGCACATGGTTCTGGCACGTCTGAGATGTGGTTCCGGCCGGCCCGACAGGTGTTTCCACAGTGTCCGCCAAGTGGTACTGGCGTAGTTGGCAGGTGATTTTGGCATGACCGGCAGGTGGTTCCGGCAAGCCCGGCAGGTGATTCCGAAGTGTTCCCCAACTGGTTGTGGCGTAGCCGGCAGGTGATTTTTGCGTGTCCGGCAGGTGGTTCTGGCGAGTCGAGCAGGTGGTTCTGGCGTGCTCGGCAGGTGCTTCCGGGGTCATTGGCACGTGGTTCTGGCATATCTGAGATGTGGTTCCGGCATGCCCGGCAGGTGATTCCGGAGTGATCGCCAAGTGTTTCCGGCGTAGCCGGCAGGTGATTGTGCATGTCCAGCGGTCGTTCCGGCGGGTCGAGCCGGTGGTTCCTGCGTGTCCGGCAGGTGGTTCCGGTCTGTCCGGCAGGTGGTTCTGTGGTGTCCGGCACGAGGTTCAGTCTGAGAGGCTGTGCCGGCATGCCCCTCACGTGATTCCGGCTTGTCCCCGAAGTGGTGCTGGTCTAGCGGGCAGGTGATTTTGGCGTGTCCGGCAGGTGGTTCAGGCGAGTTGAGCAGGTGGTTCCAGCGTGCTCGGCTGGTGCTTCAGGGGTCATTGGCACGGAGTTCTGGCATGTCTGAGAGGTGGTTCCTGCATGCCCGGCAAGTGATTCCGGAGTGTTCGCCAAGTGGTTCTGGCATAGTCGGCAGGTGATTTTGGCATGTCCGGCAGGTGGTTCAGGCGAGTTGAGCAGGTGGTTCCAACGTGCTTCGCCGGTGCTTCCGGCGTCTCCGGCACGTGTTTCTGGCACATCTGACAGGTGGTTCCGGCATGCCCGAAAGGTGATTCCGGTCTGTCCGGTAGGTGGTTCCAGCCTGCACGGCATGTGGTTCTGGTACGTCTCAGAGGTGGTTGCGCATGCCCAACAGGTGATTCCGGACTGTCCGCCACATGGTTATGGCACGTCTGAGAGGTGGTTCCGGCATGCCCGGCAGGTCATCCCAGAGAGTCCTCCAAGTGGTTCTGGCATAACACGCAGGTGATTTTGGCGTGTCTGGCAGGTTGTTCCGTTGTGCTTGGCAGGTGGTTCAGGCTTGGCCGGCAGGTGGTTCCAGACTGTCCAGGACGTGTTTCCAGCTTCTCCGGCAGGTGGTTCTGGTACGTCTGAGAGGTGGTTCCGCCATGGCTGACAGATGATCCCGGACTGTCCCCCAGGTTGTTCTGGCATAGCCAGCAGATAATATTGGCCTGTCCGGCAGGTGGTTCCAGCCAGTCGAACAGGTGGCTCCGGCGTGCTCGGCAGGTGGTTCCGGTCTGTCCGCTAGGTGATTCCGGCGTGTCCGGCACGTGCTTCCGGCACGTCTGAGAGGTGGTTCCGGCATGCGCGACAGGTGATTTCGGAGTGTCCGCCAGGTGGTTCTGGCGTACCCGGCAGGTGATTTTGGCGTGTCCGGCAGGTGTTTCTGGCGAGTCGAGCAGGTGGCTCCGGCATGCTCGGCAGCTGCTTCCGGCGTCTCCGGCACGTGGTTCTGGTGTGTCTGAGAGCTGGTTCCGGCATGTCCGGCAGATGATTCCGGAGTGTCCGCCAAGTGGTTCTGGCATACCCGGCTGGTGATTTTGGCATGTCAGGTAGGTGGTTCCGGCGAGTCGAGCAGGTGGCTCCGGCGTGCTCGGCAGGTTGTTCAGACGGGTCTGGCAGGTGTTTTCCGTCTGTTCGGGGTGTGGTTCCAGCATCTCATGCACATGGTTCTGGCACGTCTGAGATGTGGTTCCGGCCGCCCCGACAGGTGTTTCCACAGTGTCCGCCAAGTGGTACTGGCGTAGTTGGCAGGTGATTTTGGCATGACCGGCAGGTGGTTCCAGCAAGCCCGGCAGGTGATTCCGAAGTGTTCCCCAACTGGTTGTGGCGTAGCCGGCAGGTGATTTTTGCGTGTCCGGCAGGTGGTTCTGGCGAGTCGAGCAGGTGGTTCCGGCGTGCTCGGCAGGTGCTTCCGGGGTCATTGGCACGTGGTTCTGGCTTATCTGAGAGGTGGTTCCGGCAGGCCCGGCAGGTGATTCCGGAGTGTTCGCCAAGTGTTTCCGGCGTAGCCGGCAGGTGATTTTGCATGTCCAGCGGTCGTTCCGGCGGGTCGAGCCGGTGGTTCCGGCGTGTCCGGCAGGTGGTTCCGGTCTGTCCGGCAGGTGGTTCTGTGGTGTCCGGCACGAGGTTCAGTCTGAGAGGCTGTGCCGGCATGCCCCTCACGTGATTCCGGCTTGTCCCCGAAGTGGTGCTGGTGTAGCGGGCAGGTGATTTTGGCGTGTCCGGCAGGTGGTTCAGGCGAGTTGAGCAGGTGGTTGCGACGTGCTCGGCAGGTGCTTCCGGCGTCTCCGGCACGTGTTTCTGGCACATCTGACTGGTGGTTCCGGCATGCCCAAAATTTGATTCCGGTCTGTCCGGTAGGTGGGTCCGGCGTGCACGGCACGTGGTTCTGGTACGTCTCAGAGGTGGTTGCGTATGCCCAACAGGTGATTCCGGACTGTCCGCCACGTGCTTCTGGCACGTCTGAGAGGTGGTTCCAACATGCCCGGCAGGTAATTTCGGAGAGTCGTCCAAGTGGTTCTGGCGTAGCCCGCAGGTGATTTTGGCGTGTCCGGCAGGTGGTTCCGCCGTGCTCGGCAGGTGGTTCAGGCATGGACGTCACGTGGTTCCAGGCTGTCCAGGACGTGTTTCCAGCTTCTCCGGCAGGTGGTTCTGGTACGTCTGAGAGGTGGTTCCGCCATGGCTGGCAGGTGATCCCGGACTGTCCCCCAGGTGGTTCTGGCATAGCCAGCAGTTGATATTGGCCTGTCCGGCAGGTGGTTCCAGCGAGTCGAACAGGTGGCTCCGGCGTTCTTGGCAGGTGGTTCCGGTCTGTCCGCTAGGTGTTTCCGGCGTGTCTGGCACGTGCTTCCGGCACCTCTGAGAGGTGGTTCCGGCATGCGCGGCAGGTGATTCCGTAGTGTCCGCCAGGTGGTTCTGGCATACCCGGCAGGTGATTTTGGCGTGTCCGGCAGGTGTTTCTGGCGAGTCGAGCTGGTGCCTCCGGCATGCTCGGCAGGTGCTTCCGGCGTCTCCGGGACTTGGTTGTGGTGTGTCTGAGAGCTGGTTCCGGCATGTCCGGCAGATGATTCCGGAGTGTCCGCCAAGTGGTTCTGGCATACCCGGCTGGTGATTTGGGCATGTCAGGTAGGTGGTTCCGGCGAGTCGAGCAGGTGGCTCCGGCGTGCTCGGCAGGTTGTTCAGACGGGTCTGGCAGGTGTTTTCCGTCTGTTCGGGGTGTGGTTCCAGCATCTCATGCACATGGTTCTGGCACGTCTGAGATGTGGTTCCGGCCGGCCCGACAGGTGTTTCCACAGTGTCCGCCAAGTGGTACTGGCGTAGTTGGCAGGTGATTTTGGCATGACCGGCAGGTGGTTCCAGCAAGCCCGGCAGGTGATTCCGAAGTGTTCCCCAACTGGTTGTGGCGTAGCCGGCAGGTGATTTTTGCGTGTCCGGCAGGTGGTTCTGGCGAGTCGAGCAGGTGGTTCCGGCGTGCTCGGCAGGTGCTTCCGGGGTCATTGGCACGTGGTTCTGGCATATCTGAGAGGTGGTTCCGGCATGCCCGGCAGGTGATTCCGGAGTGTTCGCCAAGTGTTTCCGGCGTAGCCGGCAGGGGATTGTGCATGTCCAGCGGTCGTTCCGGCGGGTCGAGCCGGTGGTTCCTGCGTGTCCGGCAGGTGGTTCCGGTCTGTCCGGCAGGTGGTTCTGTGGTGTCCGGCACGAGGTTCAGTCTGAGAGGCTGTGCCGGCATGCCCCTCACGTGATTCCGGCTTGTCCCCGAAGTGGTGCTGGTGTAGCGGGCAGGTGATTTTGGCGTGTGCGGCAGGTGGTTCAGGCGAGTTGAGCAGGTGGTTCCGGCGTGCTCGGCTGGTGCTTCAGGGGTCATTGGCACGGAGTTCTGGCATGTCTGAGAGGTGGTTCCTGCATGCCCGGCAAGTGATTCCGGAGTGTTCGCCAAGTGGTTCTGGCATAGTCGGCAGGTGATTTTGGCATGTCCGGCAGGTGGTTCAGGCGAGTTGAGCAGGTGGTTCCAACGTGCTTGGCCGGTGCTTCCGGCGTCTCCGGCACGTGTTTCTGGCACATCTGACAGGTGGTTCCGGCATGCCCGAAAGGTGATTCCGGTCTGTCCGGTAGGTGGTTCCAGCCTGCACGGCATGTGGTTCTGGTACGTCTCAGAGGTGGTTGCGCATGCCCAACAGGTGATTCCGGACTGTCCGCCACATGGTTATGGCACGTCTGAGAGGTGGTTCCGGCATGCCCGGCAGGTCATCCCAGAGAGTCCTCCAAGTGGTTCTGGCATAACACGCAGGTGATTTTGGCGTGTCTGGCAGGTTGTTCCGTTGTGCTTGGCAGGTGGTTCAGGCTTGGCCGGCAGGTGGTTCCAGACTGTCCAGGACGTGTTTCCAGCTTCTCCGGCAGGTGGTTCTGGTACGTCTGAGAGGTGGTTCCGCCATGGCTGGCAGATGATCCCGGACTGTCCCCCAGGTTGTTCTGGCATAGCCAGCAGATAATATTGGCCTGTCCGGCAGGTGGTTCCAGCCAGTCGAACAGGTGGCTCCGGCGTGCTCGGCAGGTGGTTCCGGTCTGTCCGCTAGGTGATTCCGGCGTGTCCGGCACGTGCTTCCGGCACGTCTGAGAGGTGGTTCCGGCATGCGCGACAGGTGATTTCGGAGTGTCCGCCAGGTGGTTCTGGCGTACCCGGCAGGTGATTTTGGCGTGTCCGGCAGGTGTTTCTGGCGAGTCGAGCAGGTGGCTCAGGCATGCTCGGCAGCTGCTTCCGGCGTCTCCGGCACGTGGTTCTGGTGTGTCTGAGAGCTGGTTCCGGCATGTCCGGCAGATGATTCCGGAGTGTCCGCCAAGTGGTTCTGGCATACCCGGCTGGTGATTTTGGCATGTCAGGTAGGTGGTTCCGGCGAGTCGAGCAGGTGGCTCCGGCGTGCTCGGCAGGTTGTTCAGACGGGTCTGGCAGGTGTTTTCCGTCTGTTCGGGGTGTGGTTCCAGCATCTCATGCACATGGTTCTGGCACGTCTGAGATGTGGTTCCGGCCGGCCCGACAGGTGTTTCCACAGTGTCCGCCAAGTGGTACTGGCGTAGTTGGCAGGTGATTTTGGCATGACCGGCAGGTGGTTCCAGCAAGCCCGGCAGGTGATTCCGAAGTGTTCCCCAACTGGTTGTGGCGTAGCCGGCAGGTGATTTTTGCGTGTCCGGCAGGTGGTTCTGGCGAGTCGAGCAGGTGGTTCCGGCGTGCTCGGCAGGTGCTTCCGGGGTCATTGGCACGTGGTTCTGTCATATCTGAGAGGAGGTTCCGGCATGCCCGGCAGGTGATTCCGGAGTGTTAGCCAAGTGTTTCCGGCGTAGCCGGCAGGTGATTTTGCATGTCCAGCGGTCGTTCCCGCGGGTCGAGCCGGTGGTTCCGGCGTGTCCGGCAGGTGGTTCCGGTCTGTCCGGCAGGTGGTTCTGTGGTGTCCGGCACGAGGTTCAGTCTGAGAGGCTGTGCCGGCATGCCCCTCACGTGATTCCGGCTTGTCCCCGAAGTGGTGCTGGTGTAGCGGGCAGGTGATTGTGGCGTGTCCGGCAGGTGGTTCAGGCGAGTTGAGCAGGTGGTTGCGACGTGCTCGGCAGGTGCTTCCGGCGTCTCCTGCACGTGTTTCTGGCACATCTGACTGGTGGTTCCGGAATGCCCAAAAGTGGATTCCGGTCTGTCCGGTAGGTGGTTCCGGCGTGCACGGCACGTGGTTCTGGTACGTCTCAGAGGTGGTTGCGTATGCCCAACAGGTGATTCCGGACTGTCCGCCACGTGCTTCTGGCACGTCTGAGAGGTGGTTCCAACATGCCCGGCAGGTCATTTCGGAGAGTCGTCCAAGTGGTTCTGGCGTAGCCCGCAGGTGATTTTCGCGTGTCCGGCAGGTGGTTCCGCCATGCTCGGCAGGTGGTTCAGGCATGGCCGTCACGTGGTTCCAGTCTGTCCAGGACGTGTTTCCAGCTTCTCCGGCAGGTGGTTCTGGTACGTGTGAGAGGTGGTTCCGCCATGGCTGGCAGGTGATCCCGGACTGTCCCCCAGGTGGTTCTGGCATAGCCAGCAGTTGATATTGGCCTGTCCGGCAGGTGGTTCCAGCCAGTCGAACAGGTGGCTCCGGCGTTCTTGGCAGGTGGTTCCGGTCTGTCCGGTAGGTGTTTCCGGCGTGTCTGGCACGTGCTTCCGGCACCTCTGAGAGGTGGTTCCGGCATGCGCGGCAGGTGATTCCGTAGTGTCCGACAGGTGGTTCTGGCATACCCGGCAGGTGATTTTGGCGTGTCCGGCAGGTGTTTCTGGCGAGTCGAGCAGGTGCCTCCGGCATGCTCGGCAGGTGCTTCCGGCGTCTCCGGCACTTGGTTCTGGTGTGTCTGAGAGCTGGTTCCGGCATGTCCGGCAGATGATTCCGGAGTGTCCGCCAAGTGGCTCTGGCATACAAGGCAGGTGATTTTGGCATGTCAGGGAGGTGGTTCCGATGAGTCGAGCAGGTGGTTCCGGCGTGCTCAGCAGGTGGTTCAGGCGGTTCTGGCAGGTGGTATCCGTCTGTTCGGGGTCTGGTTCCAGCATCTCATGAACACGTTTCTGGCACGTCTGAGATGTGGTTGCAGCCGGCCCGACAGGTCTTTCCGCAGTGTCCGCCAAGCGTGTCTGGCGTAGTTGGCAGGTGATTTTGGCATGACTTGCAGGTATTCCAGCAAGCCTGGCAGGTGATTCCAAAGTGTTCACCAACTGGTTGTGGCGTAGCTGGCAGGTGATATTTGCGTGATCGGCAGGTGGTTCTGGCGAGTCGAGAAGGTGGTTCCGGCGTGCTCGGCTGGTGCTTCCGGGGTCATTGGCACGGGGTTCTGGCATGTCTGAGAGGTGGTTCCGGCATGCGCGGCAGGTGATTTCGGAGTGTCCGCCAGGTGGTTCTGGCGTACCCGGCAGGTGATTTTGGCGTGTCCGGCAGGTGGTTCAGGCGAGTTGAGCAGGTGGTTGCGACGTGCTCGGCAGGTGCTTCCGGCGTCTCCTGCACGTGTTTCTGGCACATCTGACTGGTGGTTCCGGCATGCCCAAAAGTGGATTCCGGTCTGTCCGGTAGGTGGTTCCGGCGTGCACGGCACGTCGTTCTGTTACGTCTCAGAGGTGGTTGCGTATGCCCAACAGGTGATTCCGGACTGTCCGCCACGTGCTTCTGGCACGTCTGAGAGGTGGTTCCAACATGCCCGGCAGGTCATTTCGGAGAGTCGTCCAAGTGGTTCTGGAGTAGCCCGCAGGTGATTTTGGCGTGTCCGGCAGGTGGTTCCGCCATGCTCGGCAGGTGGTTCAGGCATGGCCGTCACGTGGTTCCAGTCTGTCCAGGACGTGTTTCCAGCTTCTCCGGCAGGTGGTTCTGGTACGTCTGAGAGGTGGTTCCGCCGTGGCTGGCAGGTGATCCCGGACTGTCCCCCAGGTGGTTCTGGCATAGCCAGCAGTTAATATTGGCCTGTCCGGCAGGTGGTTCCAGCCAGTCGAACAGGTGGCTCCGGCGTGCTCGGCAGGTGGTTCCGGTCTGTCCGCTAGGTGATTCCGGCGTGTCCGGCACGTGCTTCCGGCACGTCTGAGAGGTGGTTCCGGCATGCGCGACAGGTGATTTTGGCGTGTCCGGCAGGTGTTTCTGGCGAGTCGAGCAGGTGGCTCCGGCATGCTCGGCAGGTGCTTCCGGCGTCTCCGGCACGTGGTTCTGGTGTGTCTGAGAGCTGGTTCCGGCATGTACGGCAGATGATTCCGGAGTGTCCGCCAAGTGGTTCTGGCATACCCGGCTGGTGATTTGGGCATGTCAGGTAGGTGGTTCCGGCGAGTCGAGCAGGTGGCTCCGGCGTGCTCGGCAGGTTGTTCAGACGGGTCTGGCAGGTGTTTTCCGTCTGTTCGGGGTGTGGTTCCAGCATCTCATGCACATGGTTCTGGCACGTGTGAGATGTGGTTCCGGCCGGCCCGACAGGTGTTTCCACAGTGTCCGCCAAGTGGTACTGGCGTAGTTGGCAGGTGATTTTGGCATGACCGGCAGGTGGTTCCAGCAAGCCCGGCAGGTGATTCCGAAGTGTTCCCCAACTGGTTGTGGCGTAGCCGGCAGGTGATTTTTGCGTGTCCGGCAGGTGGTTCTGGCGAGTCGAGCAGGTGGTTCCGGCGTGCTCGGCAGGTGCTTCCGGGGTCATTGGCACGTGGTTCTGGCATATCTGAGAGGTGGTTCCGGCATGCCCGGCAGGTGATTCGGGAGTGTTCGCCAAGTGTTTCCGGCGTAGCCGGCAGGTGATTTTGCATGTCCAGCGGTCGTTCCGGCGGGTCGAGCCGGTGGTTCCGGCGTGTCCGGCAGGTGGTTCCGGTCTGTCCGGCAGGTGGTTCTGTGGTGTCCGGCACGAGGTTCAGTCTGAGAGGCTGTGCCGGCATGCCCCTCACGTGATTCCGGCTTGTGCCCAAAGTGGTGCTGGTGTAGCGGACAGGTGATTTTGGCGTGTCCGGCAGGTGGTTCAGGCGAGTTGAGGAGGTGGTTCCGGCGTGCTCGGCTGGTGCTTCCGGGGTCATTGGCACGGGGTTCTGGCATGTCTGAGAGGTGGTTCCTGCATGCCCGGCAAGTGATTCCGGAGTGTTCGCCAAGTGGTTCTGGCATAGTCGGCAGGTGATTTTGGCATGTCCGGCAGGGGGTTCAGGCGAGTTGAGCAGGTGGTTCCAACGTGCTTGGCAGGTGCTTCCGGCGTCTCCGGCACGTGTTTCTGGCACATCTGACAGGTGGTTCCGGCATGCCCGAAAGGTGATTCCGGTCTGTCCGGTAGGTGGTTCCAGCCTGCACGGCATGTGGTTCTGGTACGTCTCAGAGGTGGTTGCGCATGCCCAACAGGTGATTCCGGACTGTCCGCCACATGGTTCTGGCACGTCTGAGAGGTGGTTCCGGCATGCCCGGCAGGTCATCCCAGAGAGTCCTCCAAGTGGTTCTGGCATAACACGCAGGTGATTTTGGCGTGTCTGGCAGGTTGTTCCGTTGTGCTTGGCAGGTGGTTCAGGCTTGGCCGGCAGGTGGTTCCAGACTGTCCAGGACGTGTTTCCAGCTTCTCCGGCAGGTGGTTCTGGTACGTGTGAGAGGTGGTTCCGCCATGGCTGGCAGGTGATGCCGGACTGTCCCCCAGGTGGTTCTGGCATAGCCAGCAGTTAATATTGGCCTGTCCGGCAGGTGGTTCCAGCCAGTCGAACAGGTGGCTCCGGCGTGCTCGGCAGGTGGTTCTGGTCTGTCCGCTAGGTGATTCCGGCGTGTCCGGCACGTGCTTCCGGCACGTCTGAGAGGTGGTTCCGGCATGCGCGACATGTGATTTCGGAGTGTCCGCCAGGTGGTTCTGGCGTACCCGGCAGGTGATTTTGGCGTGTCCGGCAGGTGTTTCTGGCGAGTCGAGCAGGTGGCTCCGGCATGCTCGGCAGGTGCTTCCGGCGTCTCCGGCACGTGGTTCTGGTGTGTCTGAGAGCTGGTTCCGGCATGTCCGGCAGATGATTCCGGAGTGTCCGCCAAGTGGTTCTGGCATACCCGGCTGGTGATTTGGGCATGTCAGGTAGGTGGTTCCGGCGAGTCGAGCAGGTTGCTCCGGCGTGCTCGGCAGGTGCTTCCGGGGTCATTGGCACGTGGTTCTGGCTTATCTGAGAGGTGGTTCCGGCATGCCCGGCAGGTAATTCCGGAGTGTTCGCCAAGTGTTTCTGTCATAGCCGGCAGGAGATTTTGCATGTCCAGCGGTCGTTCCGGCGGGTCGAGCCGGTGGTTCCGGCGTGTCCGGCAGGTGGTTCCGGTCTGTCCGGCAGGTGGTTCTGTGGTGTCCGGCACGAGGTTCAGTCTGAGAGGCTGTGCCGGCATGCCCCTCACGTGATTCCGGCTTGTCCCCGAAGTGGTGCTGGTGTAGCGGGCAGGTGATTTTGGCGTGTCCGGCAGGTGGTTCAGGCGAGTTGAGCAGGTGGTTGCGACGTGCTCGGCAGGTGCTTCCGGCATCTCCGGCACGTGTTTCTGGCACATCTGACTTGTGGTTCCGGAATGCCCAAAAGTGGATTCCGGTCTGTCCGGTATGTGGTTCCGGCGTGCACGGCACGTGGTGCTGGTAAGTCTCAGAGGTGGTTGCGTATGCCCAACAGGTGATTCCGGACTGTCCGCCACGTGCTTCTGGCACGTCTGAGAGGTGGTTCCAACATGCCCGGCAGGTCATTTCGGAGAGTCGCCCAAGTGGTTCTGGCGTAGCCCGCAGGTGATTTTGGCGTGTCCGGCAGGTGGTTCCGCCATGCTCGGCAGGTGGTTCAGGCATGGCCGTCACGTGGTTCCAGTCTGTCCAGGACGTGTTTCCAGCTTCTCCGGCAGGTGGTTCTGGTACGTCTGAGAGGTGGTTCCGCCATGGCTGGCAGGTGATCCCGGACTGTCCCCCAGGTGGTTCTGGCATAGCCAGCAGTTAATATTGGCCTGTCCGGCAGGTGGTTCCAGCCAGTCGAAAAGGTGGCTCCGGCGTGCTCGGCAGGTGGTTCCGGTCTGTCCGCTAGGTGATTCCGGCGTGTCCGGCACGTGCTTCCGGCACGTCTGAGAGGTGGTTCCGGCATGCGCGACAGGTGATTTCGGAGTGTCCGCCAGGTGGTTCTGGCGTACCCGGCAGGTGATTTTGGCGTGTCCGGCAGGTGTTTCTGGCGAGTCGAGCAGGTGGCTCTGGCATGCTCGGCAGGTGCTTCCGGCGTCTCCGGCACGTGGTTCTGGTGTGTCTGAGAGCTGGTTCCGGCATGTCCGGCAGATGATTCCGGAGTGTCCGCCAAGTGGTTCTGGCATACCCGGCTGGTGATTTGGGCATGTCAGGTAGGTGGTTCCGGCGAGTCGAGCAGGTGGCTCCGGCGTGCTCGGCAGGTTGTTCAGACGGGTCTGGCAGGTGTTTTCCGTCTGTTCGGGGTGTGGTTCCAGCATCTCATGCACATGGTTCTGGCACGTGTGAGATGTGGTTCCGGCCGGCCCGACAGGTGTTTCCACAGTGTCCGCCAAGTGGTACTGGCGTAGTTGGCAGGTGATTTTGGCATGTCCGGCAGGTGGTTCAGGCGAGTTGAGCAGGTGGTTCCAACGTGCTTGGCAGGTGCTTCCGGCGTCTCCGGCACGTGTTTCTGGCACATCTGACAGGTGGTTCCGGCATGCCCGAAAGGTGATTCCGGTCTGTCCGGTAGGTGGTTCCAGCCTGCACGACATGTGGTTCTGGTACAGCTCAGAAGTGGTTGCGCATGCCCAACAGGTGATTCCGGACTGTCCGCCACATGGTTCTGGCACGTCTGAGAGGTGGTTCCGGCATGCCCGGCAGGTCATCCCAGAGAGTCCTCCAAGTGGTTCTGGCATAACACGCAGGTGATTTTGGCGTGTCTGGCAGGTTGTTCCGTTGTGCTTGGCAGGTGGTTCAGGCTTGGCAGGCAGGTGGTTCCAGACTGTCCAGGACGTGTTTCCAGCTTCTCCGGCAGGTGGTTCTGGTACGTGTGAGAGGCGGTTCCGCCATGGCTGGCAGGTGATCCCGGACTGTCCCCCAGGTGGTTCTGGCATAGCCAGCAGTTAATATTGGCCTGTCCGGCAGGTGATTCCAGCCAGTCGAACAGGTGGCTCCGGCGTGCTCGGCAGGTGGTTCCGGTCTGTCCGGTAGGTGATTCCGGCGTGTCCGGCACGTGCTTCCGGCACGTCTGAGAGGTGGTTCCGGCATGCGCGACAGGTGATTTCGCAGTGTCCGCCAGGTGGTTCTGGCGTACCCGGCAGGTGATTTTGGCGTGTCCGGCAGGTGTTTCTGGCGAGTCGAGCAGGTGGCTCCGGCATGCTCGGCAGGTGCTTCCAGCGTCTCCGGCACGTGGTTCTGGTGTGTCTGAGAGCTGGTTCCGGCATGTACGGCAGATGATTCCGGAGTGTCCGCCAAGTGGTTCTGGCATACCCGGCTGGTGATTTGGGCATGTCAGGTAGGTGGTTCCGGCGAGTCGAGCAGGTGGCTCCGGCGTGCTCGGCAGGTTGTTCAGACGGGTCTGGCAGGTGTTTTCCGTCTGTTCGGGGTGTGGTTCCAGCATCTCATGCACATGGTTCTGGCACGTGTGAGATGTGGTTCCGGCCGGCCCGACAGGTGTTTCCACAGTGTCCGCCAAGTGGTACTGGCTTAGTTGGCAGGTGATTTTGGCATGACCGGCAGGTGGTTCCAGCAAGCCCGGCAGGTGATTCCGAAGTGTTCCCCAACTGGTTGTGGCGTAGCCGGCAGGTGATTTTTGCGTGTCCGGCAGGTGGTTCTGGCGAGTCGAGCAGGTGGTTCCGGCGTGCTCGGCAGGTGCTTCCGGGGTCATTGGCACGTGGTTCTGGCATATCTGAGAGGTGGTTCCGGCATGCCCGGCAGGTGATTCGGGAGTGTTCGCCAAGTGTTTCCGGCGTAGCCGGCAGGTGATTTTGCATGTCCAGCGGTCGTTCCGGCGGGTCGAGCCGGTGGTTCCGGCATGTCCGGCAGGTGGTTCCGGTCTGTCCGGCAGGTGGTTCTGTGGTGTCCGGCACGAGGTTCAGTCTGAGAGGCTGTGCCGGCATGCCCCTCACGTGATTCCGGCTTGTGCCCAAAGTGGTGCTGGTGTAGCGGACAGGTGATTTTGGCGTGTCCGGCAGGTGGTTCAGGCGAGTTGAGGAGGTGGTTCCGGCGTGCTCGGCTGGTGCTTCCGGGGTCATTGGCACGGGGTTCTGGCATGTCTGAGAGGTGGTTCCTGCATGCCCGGCAAGTGATTCCGGAGTGTTCGCCAAGTGGTTCTGGCATAGTCGGCAGGTGATTTTGGCATGTCCGGCAGGGGGTTCAGGCGAGTTGAGCAGGTGGTTCCAACGTGCTTGGCAGGTGCTTCCGGCGTCTCTGCCACGTGTTTCTGGCACATCTGACAGGTGGTTCCGGCATGCCCGAAAGGTGATTCCGGTCTGTCCGGTAGGTGGTTCCAGCCTGCACGGCATGTGGTTCTGGTACGTCTCAGAGGTGGTTGCGCATGCCCAACAGGTGATTCCGGACTGTCCGCCACATGGTTCTGGCACGTCTGAGAGGTGGTTCCGGCATGCCCGGCAGGTCATCCCAGAGAGTCCTCCAAGTGGTTCTGGCATAACACGCAGGTGATTTTGGCGTGTCTGGCAGGTTGTTCCGTTGTGCTTGGCAGGTGGTTCAGGCTTGGCCGGCAGGTGGTTCCAGACTGTCCAGGACGTGTTTCCAGCTTCTCCGGCAGGTGGTTCTGGTACGTGTGAGAGGTGGTTCCGCCATGGCTGGCAGGTGATGCCGGACTGTCCCCCAGGTGGTTCTGGCATAGCCAGCAGTTAATATTGGCCTGTCCGGCAGGTGGTTCCAGCCAGTCGAACAGGTGGCTCCGGCGTGCTCGGCAGGTGGTTCTGGTCTGTCCGCTAGGTGATTCCGGCGTGTCCGGCACGTGCTTCCGGCACGTCTGAGAGGTGGTTCCGGCATGCGCGACATGTGATTTCGGAGTGTCCGCCAGGTGGTTCTGGCGTACCCGGCAGGTGATTTTGGCGTGTCCGGCAGGTGTTTCTGGCGAGTCGAGCAGGTGGCTCCGGCATGCTCGGCAGGTGCTTCCGGCGTCTCCGGCACGTGGTTCTGGTGTGTCTGAGAGCTGGTTCCGGCATGTCCGGCAGATGATTCCGGAGTGTCCGCCAAGTGGTTCTGGCATACCCGGCTGGTGATTTGGGCATGTCAGGTAGGTGGTTCCGGCGAGTCGAGCAGGTTGCTCCGGCGTGCTCGGCAGGTGCTTCCGGGGTCATTGGCACGTGGTTCTGGCTTATCTGAGAGGTGGTTCCGGCATGCCCGGCAGGTAATTCCGGAGTGTTCGCCAAGTGTTTCTGGCATAGCCGGCAGGAGATTTTGCATGTCCAGCGGTCGTTCCGGCGGGTCGAGCCGGTGGTTCCGGCGTGTCCGGCAGGTGGTTCCGGTCTGTCCGGCAGGTGGTTCTGTGGTGTCCGGCACGAGGTTCAGTCTGAGAGGCTGTGCCGGCATGCCCCTCACGTGATTCCGGCTTGTCCCCGAAGTGGTGCTGGTGTAGCGGGCAGGTGATTTTGGCGTGTCCGGCAGGTGGTTCAGGCGAGTTGAGCAGGTGGTTGCGACGTGCTCGGCAGGTGCTTCCGGCATCTCCGGCACGTGTTTCTGGCACATCTGACTTGTGGTTCCGGAATGCCCAAAAGTGGATTCCGGTCTGTCCGGTATGTGGTTCCGGCGTGCACGGCACGTGGTGCTGGTACGTCTCAGAGGTGGTTGCGTATGCCCAACAGGTGATTCCGGACTGTCCGCCACGTGCTTCTGGCACGTCTGAGAGGTGGTTCCAACATGCCCGGCAGGTCATTTCGGAGAGTCGCCCAAGTGGTTCTGGCGTAGCCCGCAGGTGATTTTGGCGTGTCCGGCAGGTGGTTCCGCCATGCTCGGCAGGTGGTTCAGGCATGGCCGTCACGTGGTTCCAGTCTGTCCAGGACGTGTTTCCAGCTTCTCCGGCAGGTGGTTCTGGTACGTCTGAGAGGTGGTTCCGCCATGGCTGGCAGGTGATCCCGGACCGTCCCCCAGGTGGTTCTGGCATAGCCAGCAGTTAATATTGGCCTGTCCGGCAGGTGGTTCCAGCCAGTCGAACAGGTGGCTCCGGCGTGCTCGGCAGGTGGTTCCGGTCTGTCCGCTGGGGGATTCCGGCGTGTCCGGCACGTGCTTCCGGCACGTCTGAGAGGTGGTTCCGGCATGCGCGACAGGTGATTTCGGAGTGTCCGCCAGGTGGTTCTGGCGTACCCGGCAGGTGATTTTGGCGTGTCCGGCAGGTGTTTCTGGCGAGTCGAGCAGGTGGCTCCGGCATGCTCGGCAGGTGCTTCCGGCGTCTCCGGCACGTGGTTCTGGTGTGTCTGAGAGCTGGTTCCGGCATGTACGGCAGATGATTCCGGAGTGTCCGCCAAGTGGTTCTGGCATACCCGGCTGGTGATTTGGGCATGTCAGGTAGGTGGTTCCGGCGAGTCGAGCAGGTGGCTCCGGCGTGCTCGGCAGGTTGTTCAGACGGGTCTGGCAGGTGTTTTCCGTCTGTTCGGGGTGTGGTTCCAGCATCTCATGCACATGGTTCTGGCACGTGTGAGATGTGGTTCCGGCCGGCCCGACAGGTGTTTCCACAGTGTCCGCCAAGTGGTACTGGCGTAGTTGGCAGGTGATTTTGGCATGTCCGGCAGGTGGTTCAGGCGAGTTGAGCAGGTGGTTCCAACGTGCTTGGCAGGTGCTTCCGGCGTCTCCGGCACGTGTTTCTGGCACATCTGACAGGTGGTTCCGGCATGCCCGAAAGGTGATTCCGGTCTGTCCGGTAGGTGGTTCCAGCCTGCACGGCATGTGGTTCTGGTACGTCTCAGAGGTGGTTGCGCATGCCCAACAGGTGATTCCGGACTGTCCGCCACATGGTTCTGGCACGTCTGAGAGGTGGTTCCGGCATGCCCGGCAGGTCATCCCAGAGAGTCCTCCAAGTGGTTCTGGCATAACACGCAGGTGATTTTGGCGTGTCTGGCAGGTTGTTCCGTTGTGCTTGGCAGGTGGTTCAGGCTTGGCAGGCAGGTGGTTCCAGACTGTCCAGGACGTGTTTCCAGCTTCTCCGGCAGGTGGTTCTGGTACGTGTGAGAGGCGGTTCCGCCATGGCTGGCAGGTGATCCCGGACTGTCCCCCAGGTGGTTCTGGCATAGCCAGCAGTTAATATTGGCCTGTCCGGCAGGTGATTCCAGCCAGTCGAACAGGTGGCTCCGGCGTGCTCGGCAGGTGGTTCCGGTCTGTCCGGTAGGTGATTCCGGCGTGTCCGGCACGTGCTTCCGGCACGTCTGAGAGGTGGTTCCGGCATGCGCGACAGGTGATTTCGCAGTGTCCGCCAGGTGGTTCTGGCGTACCCGGCAGGTGATTTTGGCGTGTCCGGCAGGTGTTTCTGGCGAGTCGAGCAGGTGGCTCCGGCATGCTCGGCAGGTGCTTCCGGCGTCTCCGGCACGTGGTTCTGGTGTGTCTGAGAGCTGGTTCCGGCATGTCCGGCAGATGATTCCGGAGTGTCCGCCAAGTGGTTCTGGCATACCCGGCTGGTGATTTGGGCATGACAGGTAGGTGGTTCCGGCGAGTCGAGCAGGTGGCTCCGGCGTGCTCGGCAGGTTGTTCAGACGTGTCTGGCCGGTGTTTTCCGTCTGTTCGGGGTGTGGTTCCAGCATCTCATGCACATGGTTCTGGCACGTGTGAGATGTGGTTCTGGCCGGCCCGACAGGTGTTTCCACAGTGTCCGCCAAGTGGTACTGGCGTAGTTGGCAGGTGATTTTGGCATGACCGGCAGGTGGTTCCAGCAAGCCCGGCAGGTGATTCCGAAGTGTTCCCCAACTGGTTGTGGCGTAGCCGGCAGGTGATTTTTGCGTGTCCGGCAGGTGGTTCTGGCGAGTCGAGCAGGTGGTTCCGGCGTGCTCGGCAGGTGCTTCCGGGGTCATTGGCACGTGGTTCTGGCATATCTGTGAGGTGGTTCCGGCATGCCCGGCAGGTGATTCCGGAGTGTTGCCAAGTGTTTCCGGCGTGGCCGGCAGGTGATTTTGCATGTCCAGCGGTCGTTCCTGCGGGTCGAGCCGGTGGTTCCTGCGTGTCCGGCAGGTGGTTCCGGTCTGTCCGGCAGGTGGTTCTGTGGTGTCCGGCATGAGGTTCAGTCTGAGAGGCTGTGCCGGCATGCCCCTCACGTGATTCCGGCTTGTCCCCGAAGTGGTGCTGGTGTAGCGGGCAGGTGATTTTGGCGTGTCCGGCAGGTGGTTCAGGCGAGTTGAGGAGGTGGTTCCGGCGTGCTCGGCTGGTGCTTCCGGGGTCATTGGCACGGGGTTCTGGCATGTCTGAGAGGTGGTTCCTGCATGCCGGGCAAGTGATTCCGGAGTGTTCGCCAAGTGGTTCTGGCATAGTCGGCAGGTGATTTTGGCATGTCCGGCAGGTGGTTCAGGCGAGTTGAGCAGGTGGTTCCAACGTGCTTGGCAGGTGCTTCCGGGGTCTCCGGCACGTGTTTCTGGCACATCTGACAGGTGGTTCCGGCATGTCCGAAAGGTGATTTCGGTCTGTCCGGTAGGTGGTTCCAGCCTGCACGGCATGTGGTTCTGGTACGTCTCAGAGGTGGTTGCGCATGCCCAACAGGTGATTCCGGACTGTCCGCCACATGGTTCTGGCACGTCTGAGAGGTGGTTCCGGCATGCCCGGCAGGTCATCCCAGAGAGTCCTCCAAGTGGTTCTGGCATAACACGCAGGTGATTTTGGCGTGTCTGGCAGGTTGTTCCGTTGTGCTTGGCAGGTGGTTCAGGCTTGGCCGGCAGGTGGTTCCAGACTGTCCAGGACGTGTTTCCAGCTTCTCCGGCAGGTGGTTCTGGTACGTGTGAGAGGTGGTTCCGCCATGGCTGGCAGGTGATCCCGGACTGTCCCCCAGGTGGTTCTGGCATAGCCAGCAGTTAATATTGGCCTGTCCGGCAGGTGGTTCCAGCCAGTCGAACAGGTGGCTCCGGCGTGCTCGGCAGGTGGTTCCGGTCTGTCCGGTAGGTGATTCCGGCGTGTCCGGCACGTGCTTCCGGCACGTCTGAGAGGTGGTTCCGGCATGCGCGACAGGTGATTTCGGAGTGTCCGCCAGGTGGTTCTGGCGTACCCGGCAGGTGATTTTGGCGTGTCCGGCAGGTGTTTCTGGCGAGTCGAGCAGGTGGCTCCGGCATGCTCGGCAGGTGCTTCCGGCGTCTCCGGCACGTGGTTCTGGTGTGTCTGAGAGCTGGTTCCGGCATGTCCAGCAGATGATTCCGGAGTGTCCGCCAAGTGGTTCTGGCATACCCGGCTGGTGATTTGGGCATGTCAGGTAGGTGGTTCCGGCGAGTCGATCAGGTCGCTCCGGCGTGCTCGGCAGGTTGTTCAGACGGGTCTGGCAGGTGTTTTCCGTCTGTTCGGGGTGTGGTTCCAGCATCTCATGCACATGGTTCTGGCACGTCTGAGATCTTGTTCCGGCCGGCCCGACTGGTGTTTCCACAGTGTCCGCCAAGTGGTACTGGCGTAGTTGGCAGGTGATTTTGGCATGACGGGCACGTGGTTCCAGCAAGCCCGGCAGGTGATTCCGAAGTGTTCCCCAACTGGCTGTGGCGTAGCCGGGAGGTGATTTTCGCGTGTCCGACAGGTGGTTCTGGCGAGTCGAGCAGGTGGTTCCGGCGTGCTAGGCAGGTGCTTCCGGTGTCATTGGCACGTGGTTCTGGCATATCTGAGAGGTGGTTCCTGCATGCCCGGCAAGTGATTCCGGTGTGTTCGCCAAGTGGTTCTGGCATTGTCGGCAGGTGATTTTGGCATGTCCGGCAGGTGGTTCAGGCGAGTTGCGCAGGTGGTTCCAACGTGCTTGGCAGGTGCTTCCGGCGTCTCCGGCACGTGTTTTGGCACATCTGACAGGTGGTTCCGGCATGCCCGAAAGGTGATTCCGGTCTGTCCAGTAGGTGGTTCCAGCCTGCACGGCATGTGGTTCTGGTACGTCTCAGAGGTGGTTGCGCATGCCCAACAGGTGATTCCGGACTGTCCGCCACATGGTTCTGGCACGTCTGAGAGGTGGTTCCGGCATGCCCGGCAGGTCATCCCAGAGAGTCCTCCAAGTGGTTCTGGCATAACACGCAGGTGATTTTGGCGTGTCTGGCAGGTTGTTCCGTTGTGCTTGGCAGGTGGTTCAGGCTTGGCCGGCAGGTGGTTCCAGACTGTCCAGGACGTGTTTCCAGCTTCTCCGGCAGGTGGTTCTGGTACGTGTGAGAGGTGGTTCCGCCATGGCTGGCAGGTGATCCCGGACTGTCCCCCAGGTGGTTCTGGCATAGCCAGCAGTTAATATTGGCCTGTCCGGCAGGTGGTTCCAGCCAGTCGAACAGGTGGCTCCGGCGTGCTCGGCAGGTGGTTCCGGTCTGTCTGCTAGGTGATTCCGGCGTGTCCGGCACGTGCTTCCGGCACGTCTGAGAGGTGGTTCCGGCATGCGCGACAGGTGATTTCGGAGTGTCCGCCAGGTGGTTCTGGCGTACCCGGCAGGTGATTTTGGCGTGTCCGGCAGGTGTTTCTGGCGAGTCGAGCAGGTGGCTCCGGCATGCTCGGCAGGTGCTTCCGGCGTCTCCGGCACGTGGTTCTGGTGTGTCTGAGAGCTGGTTCCGGCATGTCCGGCAGATGATTCCGGAGTGTCCGCCAAGTGGTTCTGGCATACCCGGCTGGTGATTTGGGCATGTCAGGTAGGTGGTTCCGGCGAGTCGAGCAGGTGGCTCCGGCGTGCTCGGCAGGTTGTTCAGACGGGTCTGGCAGGTGTTTTCCGTCTGTTCGGGGTGTGGTTCCAGCATCTCATGCACATGGTTCTGGCACGTCTGAGATGTGGTTCCGGCCGGCCCAACAGGTGTTTCCACAGTGTCCGCCAAGTGGTACTGGCGTAGTTGGCAGGTGATTTTGGCATGACCGGCAGGTGGTTCCAGCAAGCCCGGCAGGTGATTCCGAAGTGTTCCCCAACTGGTTGTGGCGTAGCCGGCAGGTGATTCTTGCGTGTCCGGCAGGTGGTTCTGGCGAGTCGAGCAGGTGGTTCCGGCGTGCTCGGCAGGTGCTTCCGGGGTCATTGGCACGTGGTTCTGGCTTATCTGAGAGTTGCTTCTGGCATGCCCGGCAGGTGATTCCGGAGTGTTCGCCAAGTGTTTCCGGCGTAGCCGGCAGGTGATTTTGCATGTCCAGCGGTCGTTCCGGCGGGTCGAGCCGGTGGTTCCGGCGTGTCCGGCAGGTGGTTCCGGTCTGTCCGGCAGGTGGTTCTGTGGTGTCCGGCACGAGGTTCAGTCTGAGAGGCTGTGCCGGCATGCCCCTCACGTGATTCCGGCTTGTCCCCGAAGTGGTGCTGGTGTAGCGGGCAGGTGATTTTGGCGTGTCCGGCAGGTGGTTCAGGCGAGTTGAGCAGGTGGTTGCGACGTGCTCGGCAGGTGCTTCCGGCGTCTCCGGCACGTGTTTCTGGCACATCTGACTGGTGGTTCCGGGATGCCCAAAAGTTGATTCCGGTCTGTCCGGTAGGTGGTTCCGGCGTGCACGGCACGTGGTTCTGGTACGTCTCAGAGGTGGTTGCGCATGCCCAACAGGTGATTCCGGACTGTCCGCCACGTGCTTCTGGCACGTCTGAGAGGTGGTTCCAACATGCCCGGCAGGTCATTTCGGAGAGTCGTCCAAGTGGTTCTGGCGTAGCCCGCAGGTGATTTTGGCGTGTCCGGCAGGTGGTTCCGCCATGCTCGGCAGGTGGTTCAGGCATGGTCGTCACGTGGTTCCAGTCTGTCCAGGACGTGTTTCCAGCTTCTCCGGCAGGTGGTTCTGGTACGTCTGAGAGGTGGTTCCGCCATGGCTGGCAGGTGATCCCGGACTGTCCCCCAGGTGGTTCTGGCATAGCCAGCAGTTAATATTGGCCTGTCCGGCAGGTGGTTCCAGCCAGTCGAACAGGTGGCTCCGGCGTGCTCGGCAGGTGGTTCCGGTCTGTCCGCTAGGTGATTCCGGCGTGTCCGGCACGTGCTTCCGGCACGTCTGAGAGGTGGTTCCGGCATGCGCGACAGGTGATTTCGGAGTGTCCGCCAGGTGGTTCTGGCGTACCCGGCAGGTGATTTTGGCGTGTCCGGCAGGTGTTTCTGGCGAGTCGAGCAGGTGGCTCCGGCATGCTCGGCAGGTGCTTCCGGCGTCTCCGGCACGTGGTTCTGGTGTGTCTGAGAGCTGGTTCCGGCATGTCCGGCAGATGATTCCGGAGTGTCCGCCAAGTGGTTCTGGCATACCCGGCTGGTGATTTGGGCATGTCAGGTAGGTGGTTCCGGCGAGTCGAGCAGGTGGCTCCGGCGTGCTCGGCAGGTTGTTCAGACGGGTCTGGCAGGTGTTTTCCGTCTGTTCGGGGTGTGGTTCCAGCATCTCATGCACATGGTTCTGGCATGTCTGAGATGTGGTTCCGGCCGGCCCGACAGGTGTTTCCACAGTGTCCGCCAAGTGGTACTGGCGTAGTTGGCAGGTGATTTTGGCATGACCGGCAGGTGGTTCCAGCAAGCCCGGCAGGTGATTCCGAAGTGTTCCCCAACTGGTTGTGGCGTAGCCGGCAGGTGATTTTTGCGTGTCCGGCAGGTGGTTCTGGCGAGTCGAGCAGGTGGTTCCGGCGTGCTCGGCAGGTGCTTGCGGGGTCATTGGCACGTGGTTCTGGCTTATCTGAGAGGTGGTTCCGGCATGCCCGGCAGGTGATTCCGGAGTGTTCGCCAAGTGTTTCCGGCGTAGCCGGCAGGTGATTTTGCATGTCCAGCGGTCGTTCCGGCGGGTCGAGCCGGTGGTTCCTGCGTGTCCGGCAGGTGGTTCCGGTCTGTCCGGCAGGTGGTTCTGTGGTGTCCGGCACGAGGTTCAGTCTGAGAGGCTGTGCCGGCATGCCCCTCACGTGATTCCGGCTTGTCCCCGAAGTGGTGCTGGTGTAGCGGGCAGGTGATTTTGGCGTGTCCGGCAGGTGGTTCAGGCGAGTTGAGCAGGTGTTTCCGGCGTGCTCGGCTGGTGCTTCCGGGGTCATTGGCACGGGGTTCTGGCATGTCTGAGAGGTGGTTCCTGCATGCCCGTCAAGTGATTCCGGAGTGTTCGCCAAGTGGTTCTGGCATAGTCGGCAGGTGATTTTGGCATGTCCGGCAGGTGGTTCAGGCGAGTTGAGCAGGTGGTTCCAACGTGCTTGGCAGGTGCTTCCGGCGTCTCCGGCACGTGTTTCTGGCACATCTGACAGGTGGTTCCGGCATGCCCGAAAGGTGATTCCGGTCTGTCTGGTAGGTGGTTCCAGCCTGCACGGCATGTGGTTCTGGTACGTCTCAGAGGTGGTTGCGCATGCCCAACAGGTGATTCCGGACTGTCCGCCACATGGTTCTGGCACGTCTGAGAGGTGGTTCCGGCATGCCCGGCAGGTCATCCCAGAGAGTCCTCCAAGTGGTTCTGGCATAACACGCAGGTGATTTTGGCGTGTCTGGCAGGTTGTTCCGTTGTGCTTGGCAGGTGGTTCAGGCTTGGCCGGCAGGTGGTTCCAGACTGTCCAGGACGTGTTTCCAGCTTCTCCGGCAGGTGGTTCTGGTACGTGTGAGAGGTGGTTCCGCCATGGCTGGCAGGTGATCCCGGACTGTCCCCCAGGTGGTTCTGGCATAGCCAGCAGTTAATATTGGCCTGTCCGGCAGGTGGTTCCAGCGAGTCGAACAGGTGGCTCCGGCGTGCTCGGCAGGTGGTTCCGGTCTGTCCGCTAGGTGATTCCGGCGTGTCCGGCACGTGCTTCCGGCACGTCTGAGAGGTGGTTCCGGCATGCGCGACAGGTGATTTCGGAGTGTCCGCCAGGTGGTTCTGGCGTACCCGGCAGGTGATTTTGGCGTGTCCGGCAGGTGTTTCTGGCGAGTCGAGCAGGTGGCTCCGGCATGCTCGGCAGGTGCTTCCGGCGTCTCCGGCACTTGGTTCTGGTGTGTCTGAGAGCTGGTTCCGGCATGTCCGGCAGATGATTCCGGAGTGTCCGCCAAGTGGTTCTGGCATACCCGGCTGGTGATTTGGGCATGTCAGGTAGGTGGTTCCGGCGAGTCGAGCAGGTGGCTCCGGCGTGCTCGGCAGGTTGTTCAGACGGGTCTGGCAGGTGTTTTCCGTCTGTTCGGGGTGTGGTTCCAGCATCTCATGCACATGGTTCTGGCACGTCTGAGATGTGGTTCCGGCCGGCCCGACAGGTGTTTCCACAGTGTCCGCCAAGTGGTACTGGCGTAGTTGGCAGGTGATTTTGGCATGACCGGCAGGTGGTTCCAGCAAGCCCGGCAGGTGATTCCGAAGTGTTCCCCAACTGGTTGTGGCGTAGCCGGCAGGTGATTTTTGCGTGTCCGGCAGGTGGTTCTGGCGAGTCGAGCAGGTGGTTCCGGCGTGCTCAGCAGGTGCTTCCGGGGTCATTGGCACGTGGTTCTGGCATATCTGAGAGGTGGTTCCGGTATGCCCGGGAGGTGATTCCGGAGTGTTCGCCAAGTGTTTCCGGAGTAGCCGGCAGGTGATTTTGCATGTCCAGCGGTCGTTCCGGCGGGTCGAGCCGGTGGTTCCGGCGTGTCCGGCAGGTGGTTCCGGTCTGTCCGGCAGGTGGTTCTGTGGTGTCCGGCACGAGGTTCAGTCTGAGATGCTGTGCCGGCATGCCCCTCACGTCATTCCGGCTTGTCACCGAAGTGGTGCTGGTGTAGTGGGCAGGTGATTTTGGCGTGTCCGGCAGGTGGTTCAGGCGAGTTGAGCAGGTGGTTGCGACGTGCTCGGCAGGTGCTTCCGGCGGCTCCGGCACGTGTTTGTGGCACATGTGACTGGTGGTTCCGGCATGCCCAAAAGTTGATTCCGGTCTGTCCTTTCGGTGGTTCCGGCGTGCACGGCACGTGGTTCTGGTACGTCTCAGAGGTGGTTGCGTATGCCCAACAGGTGATTCCGGACTGTCCGCCACGTGCTTCTGGCACGTCTGAGAGGTGGTTCCAACATGCCCGGCGGGTCATTTCGGAGAGTCGTCCAAGTGGGTCTGGCGTAGCCCGCAGGTGATTTTGGCGTGTCCGGCAGGTGGTTCCGCCGTGCTCGGCAGGTGGTTCAGGCATGGCCGTCACGTGGTTCCAGTCTGTCCAGGACGTGTTTCCAGCTTCTCCGGCAGGTGGTTCTGGTACGTCTGAGAGGTGGTTCCGCCATGGCTGGCAGGTGATCCCGGACTGTCCCCCAGGTGGTTCTGGCATAGCCAGCAGTTGATATTGGCCTGTCCGGCAGGTGGTTCCAGCGAGTCGAACAGGTGGCTCCGGCGTTCTTGGCAGGTGGTTCCGGTCTGTCCGGTAGGTGTTTCCGGCGTGTCTGGCACTTGCTTCCGGCACGTCTGAGAGGTGGTTCCGGCATGCGCGACAGGAGATTCCGGAGTGTACGCCAGGTGGTTCTGGCGTACCCGGCAGGTGATTTTGGCGTGTCCGGCTGGTGCTTCTGGCGAGTCGAGCAGGTGGCTCCGGCATGCTCGGCAGGTGCTTCCGGCGTCTCCGGCACTTGGTTCTGGTGTGTCTGAGAGCTGGTTCCGGCATGTCCGGCAGATGATTCCGGAGTGTCCGCCAAGTGGTTCTGGCATACCCAGCAGGTGATTTTGGCGTGTCAGGGAGGTGGTACCGGTGAGTCGAGCAGGTGGTTCCGGCGTGCTCAGCAGGTGGTTCAGGCGGTTCTGGCAGGTGGTATCCGTCTGTTCGGGGTGTGGTTCCAGCATCTCATGAACGCGTTTCTGGCACGTCTGAGATGTGGTTCCAGCCGGCCCGACAGGTGTTTCCGCAGTGTCCGCCAAGCGGTTCTGGCGTAGTTGGCAGGTGATTTTGGCATGACTGGAAGGTGGTTCCAGCAAGCCTGGCAGGTGATTCCAAAGTGTTCACCAACTGGTTGTGGCATAGCCGGCAGGTGATTTTTGCGTGATCGGCAGGTGGTTCTGGCGAGTCGAGCAGGTGGTTCCGGCGTGCTCGGCTGGTGCTTCCGGGGTCATTGGCACGGGGTTCTGGCATGTCTGAGAGGTGGTTCCTGCATGCCGGGCAAGTGATTCCGGAGTGTTCGCCAAGTGGTTCTGGCATAGTCGGCAGGTGATTTTGGCATGTCCGGCAGGTGGTTCAGGCGAGTTGAGCAGGTGGTTCCAACGTTCTTGGCAGGTGCTTCCGGCGTCTCCGGCACGTGTTTCTGGCACATCTGACAGGTGGTTCCGGCATGCCCGAAAGGTGATTCCGGTCTGTCCGGTAGGTGGTTCCAGCCTGCACGGCATGTGGTTCTGGTACGTCTCAGAGGTGGTTGCGCATGCCCAACAGGTGATTCCGGACTGTCCGCCATGTGCTTCTGGCACGTCTGAGAGGTGGTTCCGACATGCCCGGCAGGTCATTTCGGAGAGTCGTCCAAGTGGTTCTGGCGTAGCCCGCAGATGATTTTGGCGTGTCCGGCAGGTGGTTCCGCCAGGCTCGGCAGGTGGTTCAGGCATGGCCGTCACGTGGTTCCAGTCTGTCCAGGACGTGTTTCCAGCTTCTCCGGCAGGTGGTTCTGGACGTCTGAGAGGTGGTTCCGCCATGGCTGGCAGGTGATCCCGGACTGTCCCCCAGGTGGTTTTGGCATAGCCAGCAGTTGATATTGGCCTGTCCGGCAGGTGGTTCCAGCGAGTCGAACAGGTGGCTCCGGCGTTCTTGGCAGGTGGTTCCGGTCTGTCCGGAAGGTGTTTCCGGCGTGTCTGGCACGTGCTTCCGGCACGTCAGTGCGGTGGTTCCGGCATGCGCGGCAGGTGATTCCGTAGTGTCCGCCTGGTGGTTCTGGCATACCCGGCAGGTGATTTTGGCGTGTCCGGCAGGTGTTTCTGGCGAGTCGAGCAGGTGGCTCCGGCGTGCTCGGCAGGTGGTTCCGGTCTGTCCGCTAGGTGATTCCGGCGTGTCCGGCACGTGCTTCCGGCACGTCTGAGAGGTGGTTCCGGCATGCGCGACAGGTGATTTCGGAGTGTCCGCCAGGTGGTTCTGGCGTACCCGGCAGGTGATTTTGGCCTGTCCGGCAGGTGTTTCTGGCGAGTCGAGCAGGTGGCTCCGGCATGCTCGGCAGGTGCTTCCGGCGTCTCCGGCACGTGGTTCTGGTGTGTCTGAGAGCTGGTTCCGGCATGTCCGGCAGATGATTCCGGAGTGTCCGCCAAGTGGTTCTGGCATACCCGGCTGGTGATTTGGGCATGTCAGGTAGGTGGTTCCGGCGAGTCGAGCAGGTGGCTCCGGCGTGCTCGGCAGGTTGTTCAGACGGGTCTGGCAGGTGTTTTCCGTCTGTTCGGGGTGTGGTTCCAGCATCTCATGCACATGGTTCTGGCACGTGTGAGATGTGGTTCCGGCTGGCCCGACAGGTGTTTCCACAGTGTCCGACAAGTGGTACTGGCGTAGTTGGCAGGTGATTTTGGCATGACCGGCAGGTGGTTCCAGCAAGCCCGGCAGGTGATTCCGAAGTGTTCCCCAACTGGTTGTGGCGTAGCCGGCAGGTGATTTTTGCGTGTCCGGCAGGTGGTTCTGGCGAGTCGAGCAGGTGGTTCCGGCGTGCTCGGCAGGTGCTTCCGGGGTCATTGGCACGTGGTTCTGGCATATCTGAGAGGTGGTTCCGGCATGCCCGGCAGGTGATTCCGGAGTGTTCGCCAAGTGTTTCCGGCGTAGCCGGCAGGTGATTTTGCATGTCCAGCGGTCGTTCCGGCGGGTCGAGCCGGTGGTTCCGGCGTGTCCGGCATGTGGTTCCGGTCTGTCCGGCAGGTGATTCTGTGGTGTACGGCACGAGGTTCAGTCTGAGAGGCTGTGCCGGCATGCCCCTCACGTGATTCCGGCTTGTCCCCGAAGTGGTGCTGGTGTAGCGGGCAGGTGATTTTGGCGTGTCCGGCAGGTGGTTCAGGCGAGTTGAGCAGGTGGTTCCGGCGTGCTCAGCTGGTGCTTCCGGGGTCATTGGCACGGGGTTCTGGCATGTCTGAGAGGTGGTTCCTGCATGCCCGGCAAGTGACTCCGGAGTGTTTGCCAAGTGGTTATGGCATAGTCGGCAGGTGATTTTGGCATGTCCGGCAGGTGGTTCAGGCGAGTTGAGCAGGTGGTTCCAACGTGCTTGGCAGGTGCTTCCGGCGTCTCCGGCACGTGTTTCTGGCACATCTGACTGGTGGTTCCGGCATGCCCGAAAGGTGATTCCGGTCTGTCCGGTAGGTGGTTCCAGCCTGCACGGCATGTGGTTCTGGTACGTCTCAGAGGTGGTTGCGCATGCCCAACAGGTGATTCCGGACTGTCCGCCACATGGTTCTGGCACGTCTGAGAGGTGGTTCCGGCATGCCCGGCAGGTCATCCCAGAGAGTCCTCCAAGTGGTTCTGGCATAACACGCAGGTGATTTTGGCGTGTCTGGCAGGTTGTTCCGTTGTGCTTGGCAGGTGGTTCAGGCTTGGCCGGCAGGTGGTTCCAGACTGTCCAGGACGTGTTTCCAGCTTCTCCGGCAGGTGGTTCTGGTACGTGTGAGAGGTGGTTCCGCCATGGCTGGCAGGTGATCCCGGACTGTCCCCCAGGTGGTTCTGGCATAGCCAGCAGTTAATATTGGCCTGTCCGGCAGGTGGTTCCAGCCAGTCGAACAGGTGGCTCCGGCGTGCTCGGCAGGTGGTTCCGGTCTGTCCGCTAGGTGATTCCGGCGTGTCCGGCACGTGCTTCCGGCACGTCTGAGAGGTGGTTCCGGCATGCGCGACAGGTGATTTCGGAGTGTCCGCCAGGTGGTTCTGGCGTACCCGGCAGGTGATTTTGGCGTGTCCGGCAGGTGTTTCTGGCGAGTCGAGCAGGTGGCTCCGGCATGCTCGGCAGGTGCTTCCGGCATCTCCGGCACGTGGTTCTGGTGTGTCTGAGAGCTGGTTCCGGCATGTCCGGCAGATGATTCCGGAGTGTCCGCCAAGTGGTTCTGGCATACCCGGCTGGTGATTTGGGCATGTCAGGTAGGTGGTTCCGGCGAGTCGAGCAGGTGGCTCCGGCGTGCTCGGCAGGTTGTTCAGACGGGTCTGGCAGGTGTTTTCCGTCTGTTCGGGGTGTGGTTCCAGCATCTCATGCACACGGTTCTGGCACGTGTGAGATGTGGTTCCGGCCGGCCCGACGGGTGTTTCCACAGTGTCCGCCAAGTGGTACTGGCGTAGTTGGCAGGTGATTTTGGCATGACCGGCAGGTGGTTCCAGCAAGCCCGGCAGGTGATTCCGAAGTGTTCCCCAACTGGTTGTGGCGTAGCCGGCAGGTGATTTTTGCGTGATCTGGCAGGTGGTTCTGGCGAGTCGAGCAGGTGGTTCCGGCGTGCTCGGCTGGTGCTTCCGGGGTCATTGGCACGTGGTTCTGGCATATCTGAGAGGTGGTTCCTGCATGCCCGGCAAGTGATTCCGGAGTGTTCGCCAAGTGGTTCTGGCATAGTCGGCAGGTGATTTTGGCATGTCCGGCAGGTGGTTCAGGCGAGTTGAGCAGGTGGTTCCAACGTGCTTGGCAGGTGCTTCCGGCGTCTCCGGCACGTGTTTCTGGCACATCTGACAGGTGGTTCCGGCATGCCCGAAAGGTGATTCCGGTCTGTCCGGTAGGTGGTTCCAGCCTGCACGGCATGTGGTTCTGGTACGTCTCAGAGGTGGTTGCGCATGCCCAACAGGTGATTCCGGACTGTCCGCCACATGGTTCTGGCACGTCTGAGAGGTGGTTCCGGCATGCCCGGCAGGTCATCCCAGAGAGTCCTCCAAGTGGTTCTGGCATAACACGCAGGTGATTTTGGCGTGTCTGGCAGGTTGTTCCGTTGTGCTTGGCAGGTGGTTCAGGCTTGGCCGGCAGGTGGTTCCAGACTGTCCAGGACGTGTTTCCAGCTTCTCCGGCAGGTGGTTCTGGTACGTGTGAGAGGTGGTTCCGCCATGGCTGGCAGGTGATCCCGGACTGTCCCCCAGGTGGTTCTGGCATAGCCAGCAGTTAATATTGGCCTGTCCGGCAGGTGGTTCCAGCCAGTCGAACAGGTGGCTCCGGCGTGCTCGGCAGGTGGTTCCGGTCTGTCCGGTAGGTGATTCCGGCGTGTCCGGCACGTGCTTCCGGCACGTCTGAGAGGTGGTTCCGGCATGCGCGACAGGTGATTTCGGAGTGTCCGCCAGGTGGTTCTGGCGTACCCGGCAGGTGATTTTGGCGTGTCCGGCAGGTGTTTCTGACGAGTCGAGCAGGTGGCTCCGGCATGCTCGGCAGGTGCTTCCGGCGTCTCCGGCACGTGGTTCTGGTGTGTCTGAGAGCTGGTTCCGGCATGTCCGGCAGATGATTCCGGAGTGTCCGCCAAGTGGTTCTGGCATACCCGGCTGGTGATTTGGGCATGTCAGGTAGGTGGTTCCGGCGAGTCGAGCAGGTGGCTCCGGCGTGCTCGGCAGGTTGTTCAGACGGGTCTGGCAGGTGTTTTCCGTCTGTTCGGGGTGTGGTTCCAGCATCTCATGCACATGGTTCTGGCACGTGTGAGATGTGGTTCCGGCCGGCCCGACAGGTGTTTCCACAGTGTCCGCCAAGTGGTACTGGCGTAGTTGGCAGGTGATTTTGGCATGACCGGCAGGTGGTTCCAGCAAGCCCGGCAGGTGATTCCGAAGTGTTCCCCAACTGGTTGTGGCGTAGCCGGCAGGTGATTTTTGCGTGTCCGGCAGGTGGTTCTGGCGAGTCGAGCAGGTGGTTCCGGCGTGCTCGGCAGGTGCTTCCGGGGTCATTGGCACGTGGTTCTGGCTTATCTGAGAGGTGGTTCCGGCATGCCCGGCAGGTGATTCCGGAGTGTTCGCCAAGTGTTTCCGGCGTAGCCGGCAGGTGATTTTGCATGTCCAGCGGTCGTTCCGGCGGGTCGAGCCGGTGGTTCCTGCGTGTCCGGCAGGTGGT
Organism: Equus przewalskii; assembly: GCF_037783145.1. NCBI lineage: Eukaryota > Metazoa > Chordata > Mammalia > Perissodactyla > Equidae > Equus > Equus przewalskii. The sequence goes on along the minus strand of NW_027227630.1, from coordinate 85,699 downwards.
TCCGGTCTGTCCGGCAGGTGGTACTGTGGTGTCCGGCACGAGGTTCAGTCTGAGAGGCTGTGCCGGCATGCCCCTCACGTGATTCCGGCTTGTCGCCGAAGTGGTGCTGGTGTAGCGGGCAGGTGATTTTGGCGTGTCCGGCAGGTGGTTCAGGCGAGTTGAGCAGGTGGTTCCGGCGTGCTCGGCTGGTGCTTCCGGGGTCATTGGCACGGGGTTCTGGCATGTCTGAGAGGTGGTTCCTGCATGCCCGGCAAGTGATTCCGGAGTGTTCGCCAAGTGGTTCTGGCATAGTCGGCAGGTGATTTTGGCATGTCCGGCAGGTGGTTCAGGCGAGTTGAGCAGGTGGTTCCAACGTGCTTGGCAGGTGCTTCCGGCGTCTCCGGCACGTGTTTCTGGCACATCTGACAGGTGGTTCCGGCATGCCCGAAAGGTTATTCCGGTCTGTCCGGTAGGTGGTTCCAGCCTGCACGGCATGTGGTTCTGGTACGTCTCAGATGTGGTTGCGCATGCCCAACAGTTGATTCCGGACTGTCCGCCACATGGTTCTGGCACGTCTGAGAGGTGGTTCCGGCATGCCCGGCAGGTCATCCCAGAGAGTCCTCCAAGTGGTTCTGGCATAACACGCAGGTGATTTTGGCGTGTCTGGCAGGTTGTTCCGTTGTGCTTGGCAGGTGGTTCAGGCTTGGCCGGCAGGTGGTTCCAGACTGTCCAGGACGTGTTTCCAGCTTCTCCGGCAGGTGGTTCTGGTACGTGTGAGAGGTGGTTCCGCCATGGCTGGCAGGTGATCCCGGACTGTCCCCCAGGTGGTTCTGGCATAGCCAGCAGTTAATATTGGCCTGTCCGGCAGGTGGTTCCAGCCAGTCGAACAGGTGGCTCCGGCGTGCTCGGCAGGTGGTTCCGGTCTGTCCGCTAGGTGATTCCGGCGTGTCCGGCACGTGCTTCCGGCACGTCTGAGAGGTGGTTCCGGCATGCGCGACATGTGATTTCGGAGTGTCCGCCAGGTGGTTCTGGCGTACCCGGCAGGTGATTTTGGCGTGTCCGGCAGGTGTTTCTGGCGAGTCGAGCAGGTGGCTCCGGCATGCTCGGCAGGTGCTTCCGGCGTCTCCGGCACGTGGTTCTGGTGTGTCTGAGAGCTGGTTCCGGCATGTCCGGCAGATGATTCCGGAGTGTCCGCCAAGTGGTTCTGGCATACCCGGCTGGTGATTTGGGCATGTCAGGTAGGTGGTTCCGGCGAGTCGAGCAGGTGGCTCCGGCGTGCTCGGCAGGTTGTTCAGACGGGTCTGGCAGGTGTTTTCCGTCTGTTCGGGGTGTGGTTCCAGCATCTCATGCACATGGTTCTGGCACGTCTGAGATGTGGTTCCGGCCGGCCCGACAGGTGTTTCCACAGTGTCCGCCAAGTGGTACTGGCGTAGTTGGCAGGTGATTTTTGCATGACCGGCAGGTGGTTCCAGCAAGCCCGGCAGGTGATTCCGAAGTGTTCCCCAACTGGTTGTGGCGTAGCCGGCAGGTGATTTTTGCGTGTCCGGCAGGTGGTTCTGGCGAGTCGAGCAGGTGGTTCCGGCGTGCTCGGCAGGTGCTTCCGGGGTCATTGGCACGTGGTTCTGGCTTATCTGAGAGGTGGTTCCGGCATGCCCGGCAGGTGATTCCGGAGTGTTCGCCAAGTGTTTCCGGCGTAGCCGGCAGGTGATTTTGCATGTCCAGCGGTCGTTCCGGCGGGTCGAGCCGTTGGTTCCGGCGTGTCCGGCAGGTGGTTCCGGTCTGTCCGGCAGGTGGTTCTGTGGTGTCCGGCACGAGGTTCAGTCTGAGAGGCTGTGCCGGCATGCCCCTCACGTGATTCCGGCTTGTCCCCGAAGTGGTGCTGGTGTAGCGGGCAGGTGATTTTGGCGTGTCCGGCAGGTGGTTCAGGCGAGTTGAGCAGGTGGTTGCGACGTGCTCGGCAGGTGCTTCCGGCGTCTCCGGCACGTGTTTCTGGCACATCTGACTGGTGGTTCCGGCATGCCCAAAAGTTGATTCCGGTCTGTCCGGTAGGTGGTTCCGGCGTGCACGGCACGTGGTTCTGGTACGTCTCAGAGGTGGTTGCGTATGCCCAACAGGTGATTCCGGACTGTCCGCCACGTGCTTCTGGCACGTCTGAGAGGTGGTTCCAACATGCCCGGCAGGTCATTTCGGAGAGTCGTCCAAGTGGTTCTGGCGTAGCCCGCAGGTGATTTTGGCGTGTCCGGCAGGTTGTTCTGCCATGCTCGGCAGGTGGTTCAGGCATGGCCGTCACGTGGTTCCAGTCTGTCCAGGACGTGTTTCCAGCTTCTCCGGCAGGTGGTTCTGGTACGTCTGAGAGGTGGTTCCGCCATGGCTGGCAGGTGATCCCGGACTGTCCCCCAGGTGGTTCTGTCATAGCCAGCAGTTAATATTGGCCTGTCCGGCAGGTGGTTCCAGCCAGTCGAACAGGTGGCTCCGGCGTGCTCGGCAGGTGGTTCCGGTCTGTCCGGTAGGTGATTCCGGCGTGTCCGGCACGTGCTTCCGGCACGTCTGAGAGGTGGTTCCGGCATGCGCGACAGGTGATTTCGGAGTGTCCGCCAGGTGGTTCTGGCGTACCCGGCAGGTGATTTTGGCGTGTCCGGCAGGTGTTTCTGGCGAGTCGAGCAGGTGGCTCCGGCATGCTCGGCAGGTGCTTCCGGCGTCTCCGGCACGTGGTTCTGGTGTGTCTGAGAGCTGGTTCCGGCATGTCCGGCAGATGATTCCGGAGTGTCCGCCAAGTGGTTCTGGCATACCCGGCTGGTGATTTGGGCATGTCAGGTAGGTGGTTCCGGCGAGTCGAGCAGGTGGCTCCGGCGTGCTCGGCAGGTTGTTCAGACGGGTCTGGCAGGTGTTTTCCGTCTGTTCGGGGTGTGGTTCCAGCATCTCATGCACATGGTTCTGGCACGTCTGAGATGTGGTTCCGGCCGGCCCGACAGGTGTTTCCACAGTGTCCGCCAAGTGGTACTGGCGTAGTTGGCAGGTGATTTTTGCATGACCGGCAGGTGGTTCCAGCAAGCCCGGCAGGTGATTCCGAAGTGTTCCCCAACTGGTTGTGGCGTAGCCGGCAGGTGATTTTTGCGTGTCCGGCAGGTGGTTCTGGCGAGTCGAGCAGGTGGTTCCGGCGTGCTCGGCAGGTGCTTCCGGGGTCATTGGCACGTGGTTCTGGCTTATCTGAGAGGTGGTTCCGGCATGCCCGGCAGGTGATTCCGGAGTGTTCGCCAAGTGTTTCCGGCGTAGCCGGCAGGTGATTTTGCATGTCCAGCGGTCGTTCCGGCGGGTCGAGCCGTTGGTTCCGGCGTGTCCGGCAGGTGGTTCCGGTCTGTCCGGCAGGTGGTTCTGTGGTGTCCGGCACGAGGTTCAGTCTGAGAGGCTGTGCCGGCATGCCCCTCACGTGATTCCGGCTTGTCCCCGAAGTGGTGCTGGTGTAGCGGGCAGGTGATTTTGGCGTGTCCGGCAGGTGGTTCAGGCGAGTTGAGCAGGTGGTTGCGACGTGCTCGGCAGGTGCTTCCGGCGTCTCCGGCACGTGTTTCTGGCACATCTGACTGGTGGTTCCGGCATGCCCAAAAGTTGATTCCGGTCTGTCCGGTAGGTGGTTCCGGCGTGCACGGCACGTGGTTCTGGTACGTCTCAGAGGTGGTTGCGTATGCCCAACAGGTGATTCCGGACTGTCCGCCACGTGCTTCTGGCACGTCTGAGAGGTGGTTCCAACATGCCCGGCAGGTCATTTCGGAGAGTCGTCCAAGTGGTTCTGGCGTAGCCCGCAGGTGATTTTGGCGTGTCCGGCAGGTTGTTCTCCCGAGCTCGGCAGGTGGTTCAGGCATGGCCGTCACGTGGTTCCAGTCTGTCCAGGACGTGTTTCCAGCTTCTCCGGCAGGTGTTTCTGGTAGGTCTGAGAGGTGGTTCCGCCATGGCTGGCAGGTGATCCCGGACTGTCCCCCAGGTGGTTCTGTCATAGCCAGCAGTTAATATTGGCCTGTCTGGCAGGTGGTTCCAGCCAGTCGAACAGGTGGCTCCGGCGTGCTCGGCAGGTGGTTCCGGTCTGTCCGGTAGGTGATTCCGGCGTGTCCGGCACGTGCTTCCGGCACGTCTGAGAGGTGGTTCCGGCATGCGCGACAGGTGATTTCGGAGTGTCCGCCAGGTGGTTCTGGCGTACCCGGCAGGTGATTTTGGCGTGTCCGGCAGGTGTTTCTGGCGAGTCGAGCAGGTGGCTCCGGCATGCTCGGCAGGTGCTTCCGGCGTCTCCGGCACGTGGTTCTGGTGTGTCTGAGAGCTGGTTCCGGCATGTCCGGCAGATGATTCCGGAGTGTCCGCCAAGTGGTTCTGGCATACCCGGCTGGTGATTTGGGCATGTCAGGTAGGTGGTTCCGGCGAGTCGAGCAGGTGGCTCCGGCGTGCTCGGCAGGTTGTTCAGACGGGTCTGGCAGGTGTTTTCCGTCTGTTCGGGGTGTGGTTCCAGCATCTCATGCACATGGTTCTGGCACGTGTGAGATGTGGTTCCGGCCGGCCCGACAGGTGTTTCCACAGTGTCCGCCAAGTGGTACTGGCGTAGTTGGCAGGTGATTTTGGCATGACCGGCAGGTGGTTCCAGCAAGCCCGGCAGGTGATTCCGAAGTGTTCCCCAACTGGTTGTGGCGTAGCCGGCAGGTGATTTTTGCGTGTCCGGCAGGTGGTTCTGGCGAGTCGAGCAGGTGGTTCCGGCGTGCTCGGCAGGTGCTTGCGGGGTCATTGGCACGTGGTTCTGGCTTATCTGAGAGGTGGTTCCGGCATGCCCGGCAGGTGATTCCGGAGTGTTCGCCAAGTGTTTCCGGCGTAGCCGGCAGGTGATTTTGCATGTCCAGGGGTCGTTCCAGCGGTTCGAGCCGGTGGTTCCTGCGTGTCCGGCAGGTGGTTCCGGTCTGTCCGGCAGGTGGTTCTGTGGTGTCCGGCACGAGGTTCAGTCTGAGAGGCTGTGCCGGCATGCCCCTCACGTGATTCCGGCTTGTCCCCGAAGTGGTGCTGGTGTAGCGGGCAGGTGATTTTGGCGTGTCCGGCAGGTGGTTCAGGCGAGTCGAGCAGGTGGTTCCGGCGTGCTCGGCTGGTGCTTCCGGGGTCATTGGCACGGGGTTCTGGCATGTCTGAGAGGTGGTTCCTGCATGCCCGGCAAGTGATTCCGGAGTGTCCGCCAAGTGGTTCTGGCATACCCAGCAGGTGATTTTGGCGTGTCAGGGAGGTGGTACCGGTGAGTCGAGCAGGTGGTTCCGGCGTGCTCAGCAGGTGGTTCAGGCGGTTCTGGCAGGTGGTATCCGTCTTTTCGGGGTGTGGTTCCAGCATCTCATGAACACGTTTCTGGCACGTCTGAGATGTGGTTCCAGCCGGCCCGACAGGTGTTTCCGCAGTGTCCGCCAAGCGGTTCTGGCGTAGTTGGCAGGTGATTTTGGCATGACCGGCAGGTGGTTCCAGCAAGCCCGGCAGGTGATTCCGAAGTGTTCCCCAACTGGTTGTGGCGTAGCCGGCAGGTGATTTTTGCGTGTCCGGCAGGTGGTTCTGGCGAGTCGAGCAGGTGGTTCCGGCGTGCTCGGCAGGTGCTTCCGGGGTCATTGGCACGTGGTTCTGGCTTATCTGAGAGGAGGTTCCGGCATGCCCGGCAGGTGATTCCGGAGTGTTCGCCAAGTGTTTCCGGCGTAGCCGGCAGGTGATTTTGCATGTCCAGCGGTCGTTCCGGCGGGTCGAGCCGGTGGTTCCGGCGTGTCCGGCAGGTGGTTCCGGTCTGTCCGGCAGGTGGTTCTGTGGTGTCCGGCACGAGGTTCAGTCTGAGAGGCTGTGCCGGCATGCCCCTCACGTGATTCCGGCTTGTCCCCGAAGTGGTGCTGGTGTAGCGGGCAGGTGATTTTGGCGTGTCCGGCAGGTGGTTCAGGCGAGTTGAGCAGGTGGTTGCGACGTGCTCGGCAGGTGCTTCCGGCGTCTCCGGCACGTGTTTCTGGCACATCTGACTGGTGGTTCCGGCATGCCCAAAATTTGATTCCGGTCTGTCCGGTAGGTGGGTCCGGCGTGCACGGCACGTGGTTCTGGTACGTCTCAGAGGTGGTTGCGTATGCCCAACAGGTGATTCCGGACTGTCCGCCACGTGCTTCTGGCACGTCTGAGAGGTGGTTCCAACATGCCCGGCAGGTAATTTCGGAGAGTCGTCCAAGTGGTTCTGGCGTAGCCCGCAGGTGATTTTGGCGTGTCCGGCAGGTGGTTCAGGCGAGTTGAGCAGGTGTTTCCGGCGTGCTCGGCTGGTGCTTCCGGGGTCATTGGCCTGGGGTTCTGGCATGTCTGAGAGGTGGTTCCTGCATGCCCGGCAAGTGATTCCGGAGTGTTCGCCAAGTGGTTCTTGCATAGTCGGCAGGTGATTTTGGCATGTCCGGCAGGTGGTTCAGGCGAGTTGAGCAGGTGGTTCCAACGTGCTTGGCAGGTGCTTCCGGCGTCTCCGGCACGTGTTTCTGGCACATCTGACAGGTGGTTCCGGCATGCCCGAAAGGTGATTCCGGTCTGTCCGGTAGGTGGTTCCAGCCTGCACGGCACGTGGTTCTGGTACGTCTCAGAGGTGGTTGCGCATGCCCAACAGGTGATTCCGGACTGTCCGCCACATGGTTCTGGCACGTCTGAGAGGTGGTTCCGGCATGCCCGGCAGGTCATCCCAGAGAGTCCTCCAAGTGGTTCTGGCATAACACGCAGGTGATTTTGGCGTGTCTGGCAGGTTGTTCCGTTGTGCTTGGCAGGTGGTTCAGGCTTGGCCGGCAGGTGGTTCCAGACTGTCCAGGACGTGTTTCCAGCTTCTCCGGCAGGTGGTTCTGGTACGTGTGAGAGGTGGTTCCGCCATGGCTGGCAGGTGATCCCGGACTGTCCCCCAGGTGGTTCTGGCATAGCCAGCAGTTAATATTGGCCTGTCCGGCAGGTGGTTCCAGCCAGTCGAACAGGTGGCTCCGGCGTGCTCGGCAGGTGGTTCCGGTCTGTCCGCTAGGTGATTCCGGCGTGTCCTTCACGTGCTTCCGGCATGTCTGAGAGGTGGTTCCGGCATGCGCGACAGGTGATTTCGGAGTGTCCGCCAGGTGGTTCTGGCGTACCCGGCAGGTGATTTTGGCATGTCCGGCAGGTGTTTCTGGCGAGTCGAGCAGGTGGCTCCGGCATGCTCGGCAGGTGCTTCCGGCGTCTCCGGCACGTGGTTCTGGTGTGTCTGAGAGCTGGTTCCGGCATGTCCGGCAGATGATTCCGGAGTGTCCGCCAAGTGGTTCTGGCATACCCGGCTGGTGATTTGGGCATGTCAGGTAGGTGGTTCCGGCGAGTCGAGCAGGTGACTCCGGCGTGCTCGGCAGGTTGTTCAGACGGGTCTGGCAGGTGTTTTCCGTCTGTTCGGGGTGTGGTTCCAGCATCTCATGCACATGGTTCTGGCACGTGTGAGATGTGGTTCCGGCCGGCCCGACAGGTGTTTCCACAGTGTCCGCCAAGTGGTACTGGCGTAGTTGGCAGGTGATTTTGGCATGACCGGCAGGTGGTTCCAGCAAGCCCGGCAGGTGATTCCGAAGTGTTCCCCAACTGGTTGTGGCGTAGCCGGCAGGTGATTTTTGGGTGTCCGGCAGGTGGTTCTGGCGAGTCGAGCAGGTGGTTCCGGCGTGCTCGGCAGGTGCTTCCGGGGTCATTGGCACGTGGTTCTGGCATATCTGAGAGGTGGTTCCGGCATGCCCGGCAGGTGATTCCGGAGTGTTCGCCAAGTGTTTCCGGCGTAGCCGGCAGGTGATTTTGCATGTCCAGCGGTCGTTCCGGCGGGTCGAGCCGGTGGTTCCTGCGTGTCCGGCAGGTGGTTCCGGTCTGTCCGGCAGGTGGTTCTGTGGTGTCCGGCACGAGGTTCAGTCTGAGAGGCTGTGCCGGCATGCCCCTCACGTGATTCCGGCTTGTCCCCGAAGTGGTGCTGGTGTAGCGGGCAGGTGATTTTGGCGTGTCCGGCAGGTGGTTCAGGCGAGTCGAGCAGGTGGTTCCGGCGTGCTCGGCTGGTGCTTCCGGGGTCATTGGCCTGGGGTTCTGGCATGTCTGAGAGGTGGTTCCTGCATGCCCGGCAAGTGATTCCGGAGTGTTCGCCAAGTGGTTCTGGCATAGTCGGCAGGTGATTTTGGCATGTCCGGCAGGTGGTTCAGGCGAGTTGAGCAGGTGGTTCCAACGTGCTTGGCAGGTGCTTCCGGCGTCTCCGGCACGTGTTTCTGGCACATCTGACAGGTGGTTCCGGCATGCCCGAAAGGTGATTCCGGTCTGTCCGGTAGGTGGTTCCAGCCTGCACGGCACGTGGTTCTGGTACGTCTCAGAGGTGGTTGCGCATGCCCAACAGGTGATTCCGGACTGTCCGCCACATGGTTCTGGCACGTCTGAGAGGTGGTTCCGGCATGCCCGGCAGGTCATCCCAGAGAGTCCTCCAAGTGGTTCTGGCATAACACGCAGGTGATTTTGGCGTGTCTGGCAGGTTGTTCCGTTGTGCTTGGCAGGTGGTTCAGGCTTGGCCGGCAGGTGGTTCCAGACTGTCCAGGACGTGTTTCCAGCTTCTCCGGCAGGTGGTTCTGGAACGTGTGAGAGGTGGTTCCGCCATGGCTGGCAGGTGATCCCGGACTGTCCCCCAGGTGGTTCTGGCATAGCCAGCAGTTAATATTGGCCTGTCCGGCAGGTGGTTCCAGCCAGTCGAACAGGTGGCTCCGGCGTGCTCGGCAGGTGGTTCCGGTCTGTCCGGTAGGTGATTCCGGTGTGTCCGGCACGTGCTTCCGGCACGTCTGAGAGGTGGTTCCTGCATGCCCGGCAAGTGATTCCGGAGTGTTCGCCAAGTGGTTCTGGCATAGTCGGCAGGTGATTTTGGCATGTCCGGCAGGGGGTTCAGACGAGTTGAGCAGGTGGTTCCAACGTGCTTGGCAGGTGCTTCCGGCGTCTCCGGCACGTGTTTCTGGCACATCTGACAGGTGGTTCCGGCATGCCCGAAAGGTGATTCCGGTCTGTCCGGTAGGTGGTTCCAGCCTGCACGGCACGTGGTTCTGGTACGTCTCAGAGGTGGTTGCGCATGCCCAACAGGTGATTCCGGACTGTCCGCCACATGGTTCTGGCACGTCTGAGAGGTGGTTCCGGCATGCCCGGCAGGTCATCCCAGAGAGTCCTCCAAGTGGTTCTGGCATAACACGCAGGTGATTTTGGCGTGTCTGGCAGGTTGTTCCGTTGTGCTTGGCAGGTGGTTCAGGCTTGGCCGGCAGGTGGTTCCAGACTGTCCAGGACGTGTTTCCAGCTTCTCCGGCAGGTGGTTCTGGTACGTGTGAGAGGTGGTTCCGCCATGGCTGGCAGGTGATCCCGGACTGTCCCCCAGGTGGTTCTGGCATAGCCAGCAGTTAATATTGGCCTGTCCGGCAGGTGGTTCCAGCCAGTCGAACAGGTGGCTCCGGCGTGCTCGGCAGGTGGTTCCGGTCTGTCCGCTAGGTGATTCCGGCGTGTCCTTCACGTGTTTCCGGCATGTCTGAGAGGTGGTTCTGGCATGCGCGACAGGTGATTTCGGAGTGTCCGCCAGGTGGTTCTGGCGTACCCGGCAGGTGATTTTGGCGTGTCCGGCAGGTGTTTCTGGCGAGTCGAGCAGGTGGCTCCGGCATCCTCGGCAGGTGCTTCCGGCGTCTCCGGCACGTGGTTCTGGTGTGTCTGAGAGCTGGTTCCGGCATGTCCGGCAGATGATTCCGGAGTGTCCGCCAAGTGGTTCTGGCATACCCGGCTGGTGATTTGGGCATGTCAGGTAGGTGGTTCCGGCGAGTCGAGCAGGTGGCTCCGGCGTGCTCGGCAGGTTGTTCAGACGGGTCTGGCAGGTGTTTTCCGTCTGTTCGGGGTGTGGTTCCAGCATCTCATGCACATGGTTCTGGCACGTGTGAGATGTGGTTCCGGCCGGCCCGACAGGTGTTTCCACAGTGTCCGCCAAGTGGTACTGGCGTAGTTGGCAGGTGATTTTGCCATGACCGGCAGGTGGTTCCAGCAAGCCCGGCAGGTGATTCCGAAGTGTTCCCCAACTGGTTGTGGCGTAGCCGGCAGGTGATTTTTGCGTGTCCGGCAGGTGGTTCTGGCGAGTCGAGCAGGTGGTTCCGGCGTGCTCGGCAGGTGCTTCCGGCGTCATTGGCACGTGGTTCTGGCTTATCTGAGAGGTGGTTCCGGCATGCCCGGCAGGTGATTCCGGAGTGTTCGCCAAGTGTTTACGGCGTAGCCGGCAGGTGATTTTGCATGTCCAGCGGTCGTTCCGGCGGGTCGAGCCGGTGGATCCGGCGTGTCCGGCAGGTGGTTCCGGTCTGTCCGGCAGGTGGTTCTGTGGTGTCCGGCACGAGGTTCAGTCTGAGAGGCTGTGCCGGCATGCCCCTCACGTGATTCCGGCTTGTCCCCGAAGTGGTGCTGGTGTAGCGGGCAGGTGATTTTGGCGTGTCCGGCAGGTGGTTCAGGCGAGTCGAGCAGGTGGTTCCGGCGTGCTCGGCTGGTGCTTCCGGGGTCATTGGCCTGGGGTTCTGGCATGTCTGAGAGGTGGTTCCTGCATGCCCGGCAAGTGATTCCGGAGTGTTCGCCAAGTGGTTCTTGCATAGTCGGCAGGTGATTTTGGCATGTCCGGCAGGTGGTTCAGGCGAGTTGAGCAGGTGGTTCCAACGTGCTTGGCAGGTGCTTCCGGCGTCTCCGGCACGTGTTTCTGGCACATCTGACAGGTGGTTCCGGCATGCCCGAAAGGTGATTCCGGTCTGTCCGGTAGGTGGTTCCAGCCTGCACGGCATGTGGTTCTGGTACGTCTCAGAGGTGGTTGCGCATGCCCAACAGGTGATTCCGGACTGTCCGCCACATGGTTCTGGCACGTCTGAGAGGTGGTTCCGGCATGCCCGGCAGGTCATCCCAGAGAGTCCTCCAAGTGGTTCTGGCATAACACGCAGGTGATTTTGGCGTGTCTGGCAGGTTGTTCCGTTGTGCTTGGCAGGTGGTTCAGGCTTGGCCGGCAGGTGGTTCCAGACTGTCCAGGACGTGTTTCCAGCTTCTCCGGCAGGTGGTTCTGGTACGTGTGAGAGGTGGTTCCGCCATGGCTGGCAGGTGATCCCGGACTGTCCCCCAGGTGGTTCTGGCATAGCCAGCAGTTAATATTGGCCTGTCCGGCAGGTGGTTCCAGCCAGTCGAACAGGTGGCTCCGGCGTGCTCGGCAGGTGGTTCCGGTCTGTCCGCTAGGTGATTCCGGCGTGTCCTTCACGTGTTTCCGGCATGTCTGAGAGCTGGTTCTGGCATGCGCGACAGGTGATTTCGGAGTGTCCGCCAGGTGGTTCTGGCGTACCCGGCAGGTGATTTTGGCGTGTCCGGCAGGTGTTTCTGGCGAGTCGAGCAGGTGGCTCCGGCATCCTCGGCAGGTGCTTCCGGCGTCTCCGGCACGTGGTTCTGGTGTGTCTGAGAGCTGGTTCCGTCATGTCCGGCAGATGATTCCGGAGTGTCCGCCAAGTGGTTCTGGCATACCCGGCTGGTGATTTGGGCATGTCAGGTAGGTGGTTCCGGCGAGTCGAGCAGGTGGCTCCGGCGTGCTCGGCAGGTTGTTCAGACGGGTCTGGCAGGTGTTTTCCGTCTGTTCGGGGTGTGGTTCCAGCATCTCATGCACATGGTTCTGGCACGTGTGAGATGTGGTTCCGGCCGGCCCGACAGGTGTTTCCACAGTGTCCGCCAAGTGGTACTGGCGTAGTTGGCAGGTGATTTTGGCATGACCGGCAGGTGGTTCCAGCAAGCCCGGCAGGTGATTCCGAAGTGTTCCCCAACTGGTTGTGGCGTAGCCGGCAGGTGATTTTTGCGTGTCCGGCAGGTGGTTCTGGCGAGTCGAGCAGGTGGTTCCGGCGTGCTCGGCAGGTGCTTCCGGGGTCATTGGCACGTGGTTCTGGCATATCTGAGAGGTGGTTCCGGCATGCCCGGCAGGTGATTCCGGAGTGTTCGCCAAGTGTTTCCGGCGTAGCCGGCAGGTGATTTTGCATGTCCAGCGGTCGTTCCGGCGGGTCGAGCCGGTGGTTCCGGCGTGTCCGGCAGGTGGTTCCGGTCTGTCCGGCAGGTGGTTCTGTGGTGTCCGGCACGAGGTACAGTCTGAGAGGCTGTGCCGGCATGCCCCTCACGTGATTCCGGCTTGTCCCCGAAGTGGTGCTGGTGTAGCGGGCAGGTGATTTTGGCGTGTCCGGCAGGTGGTTCAGGCGAGTCGAGCAGGTGGTTCCGGCGTGCTCGGCTGGTGCTTCCGGGGTCATTGGCACGGGGTTCTGGCATGTCTGAGAGGTGGTTCCTGCATGCCCGGCAAGTGATTCCGGAGTGTTCGCCAAGTGGTTCTGGCATAGTCGGCAGGTGATTTTGGCATGTCCGGCAGGTGGTTCAGGCGAGTTGAGCAGGTGGTTCCAACGTGCTTGGCAGGTGCTTCCGGCGTCTCCGGCACGTGTTTCTGGCACATCTGACAGGTGGTTCCGGCATGCCCGAAAGGTGATTCCGGTCTGTCCGGTAGGTGGTTCCAGCCTGCACGGCACGTGGTTCTGGTACGTCTCAGAGGTGGTTGCGCATGCCCAACAGGTGATTCCGGACTGTCCGCCACATGGTTCTGGCACGTCTGAGAGGTGGTTCCGGCATGCCCGGCAGGTCATCCCAGAGAGTCCTCCAAGTGGTTCTGGCATAACACGCAGGTGATTTTGGCGTGTCTGGCAGGTTGTTCCGTTGTGCTTGGCAGGTGGTTCAGGCTTGGCCGGCAGGTGGTTCCATACTGTCCAGGACGTGTTTCCAGCTTCTCCGGCAGGTGGTTCTGGTACGTGTGAGAGGTGGTTCCGCCATGGCTGGCAGGTGATCCCGGACTGTCCCCCAGGTGGTTCTGGCATAGCCAGCAGTTAATATTGGCCTGTCCGGCAGGTGGTTCCAGCCAGGCGAACATGTGGCTCCGGCGTGCTCGGCAGGTGGTTCCGGTCTGTCCGGTAGGTGATTCCGGCGTGTCCGGCACGTGCTTCCGGCACGTCTGAGAGGTGGTTCCGGCATGCGCGACAGGTGATTTCGGAGTGTCCGCCAGGTGGTTCTGGCGTACCCGGCAGGTGATTTTGGCGTGTCCGGCAGGTGTTTCTGGCGAGTCGAGCAGGTGGCTCCGGCATGCTCGGCAGGTGCTTCCGGCGTCTCCGGCACGTGGTTCTGGTGTGTCTGAGAGCTGGTTCCGGCATGTCCGGCAGATGATTCCGGAGTGTCCGCCAAGTGGTTCTGGCATACCCGGCTGGTGATTTGGGCATGTCAGGTAGGTGGTTCCGGCGAGTCGAGCAGGTGGCTCCGGCGTGCTCGGCAGGTTGTTCAGACGGGTCTGGCAGGTGTTTTCCGTCTGTTCGGGGTGTGGTTCCAGCATCTCATGCACATGGTTCTGGCACGTGTGAGATGTGGTTCCGGCCGGCCCGACAGGTGTTTCCACAGTGTCCGCCAAGTGGTACTGGCGTAGTTGGCAGGTGATTTTGGCATGACCGGCAGGTGGTTCCAGCAAGCCCGGCAGGTGATTCCGAAGTGTTCCCCAACTGGTTGTGGCGTAGCCGGCAGGTGATTTTTGCGTGTCCGGCAGGTGGTTCTGGCGAGTCGAGCAGGTGGTTCCGGCGTGCTCGGCAGGTGCTTGCGGGGTCATTGGCACGTGGTTCTGGCTTATCTGAGAGGTGGTTCCGGCATGCCCGGCAGGTGATTCCGGAGTGTTCGCCAAGTGTTTCCGGCGTAGCCGGCAGGTGATTTTGCATGTCCAGGGGTCGTTCCAGCGGTTCGAGCCGGTGGTTCCTGCGTGTCCGGCAGGTGGTTCCGGTCTGTCCGGCAGGTGGTTCTGTGGTGTCCGGCACGAGGTTCAGTCTGAGAGGCTGTGCCGGCATGCCCCTCACGTGATTCCGGCTTGTCCCCGAAGTGGTGCTGGTGTAGCGGGCAGGTGATTTTGGCGTGTCCGGCAGGTGGTTCAGGCGAGTCGAGCAGGTGGTTCCGGCGTGCTCGGCTGGTGCTTCCGGGGTCATTGGCACGGGGTTCTGGCATGTCTGAGAGGTGGTTCCTGCATGCCCGGCAAGTGATTCCGGAGTGTCCGCCAAGTGGTTCTGGCATACCCAGCAGGTGATTTTGGCGTGTCAGGGAGGTGGTACCGGTGAGTCGAGCAGGTGGTTCCGGCGTGCTCAGCAGGTGGTTCAGGCGGTTCTGGCAGGTGGTATCCGTCTTTTCGGGGTGTGGTTCCAGCATCTCATGAACACGTTTCTGGCACGTCTGAGATGTGGTTCCAGCCGGCCCGACAGGTGTTTCCGCAGTGTCCGCCAAGCGGTTCTGGCGTAGTTGGCAGGTGATTTTGGCATGACCGGCAGGTGGTTCCAGCAAGCCCGGCAGGTGATTCCGAAGTGTTCCCCAACTGGTTGTGGCGTAGCCGGCAGGTGATTTTTGCGTGTCCGGCAGGTGGTTCTGGCGAGTCGAGCAGGTGGTTCCGGCGTGCTCGGCAGGTGCTTCCGGGGTCATTGGCACGTGGTTCTGGCTTATCTGAGAGGAGGTTCCGGCATGCCCGGCAGGTGATTCCGGAGTGTTCGCCAAGTGTTTCCGGCGTAGCCGGCAGGTGATTTTGCATGTCCAGCGGTCGTTCCGGCGGGTCGAGCCGGTGGTTCCGGCGTGTCCGGCAGGTGGTTCCGGTCTGTCCGGCAGGTGGTTCTGTGGTGTCCGGCACGAGGTTCAGTCTGAGAGGCTGTGCCGGCATGCCCCTCACGTGATTCCGGCTTGTCCCCGAAGTGGTGCTGGTGTAGCGGGCAGGTGATTTTGGCGTGTCCGGCAGGTGGTTCAGGCGAGTTGAGCAGGTGGTTGCGACGTGCTCGGCAGGTGCTTCCGGCGTCTCCGGCACGTGTTTCTGGCACATCTGACTGGTGGTTCCGGCATGCCCAAAATTTGATTCCGGTCTGTCCGGTAGGTGGGTCCGGCGTGCACGGCACGTGGTTCTGGTACGTCTCAGAGGTGGTTGCGTATGCCCAACAGGTGATTCCGGACTGTCCGCCACGTGCTTCTGGCACGTCTGAGAGGTGGTTCCAACATGCCCGGCAGGTCATTTCGGAGAGTCGTCCAAGTGGTCCTGGCGTAGCCCGCAGGTGATTTTGGCGTGTCTGGCAGGTTGTTCCGTTGTGCTTGGCAGGTGGTTCAGGCTTGGCCGGCAGGTGGTTCCAGACTGTCCAGGACGTGTTTCCAGCTTCTCCGGCAGGTGGTTCTGGTACGTGTGAGAGGTGGTTCCGCCATGGCTGGCAGGTGATCCCGGACTGTCCCCCAGGTGGTTCTGGCATAGCCAGCAGTTAATATTGGCCTGTCCGGCAGGTGGTTCCAGCCAGTCGAACAGGTGGCTCCGGCGTGCTCGGCAGGTGGTTCCGGTCTGTCCGCTAGGTGATTCCGGCGTGTCCTTCACGTGTTTCCGGCATGTCTGAGAGGTGGTTCTGGCATGCGCGACAGGTGATTTCGGAGTGTCCGCCAGGTGGTTCTGGCGTACCCGGCAGGTGATTTTGGCGTGTCCGGCAGGTGTTTCTGGCGAGTCGAGCAGGTGGCTCCGGCATCCTCGGCAGGTGCTTCCGGCGTCTCCGGCACGTGGTTCTGGTGTGTCTGAGAGCTGGTTCCGGCATGTCCGGCAGATGATTCCGGAGTGTCCGCCAAGTGGTTCTGGCATACCCGGCTGGTGATTTGGGCATGTCAGGTAGGTGGTTCCGGCGAGTCGAGCAGGTGGCTCCGGCGTGCTCGGCAGGTTGTTCAGACGGGTCTGGCAGGTGTTTTCCGTCTGTTCGGGGTGTGGTTCCAGCATCTCATGCACATGGTTCTGGCACGTGTGAGATGTGGTTCCGGCCGGCCCGACAGGTGTTTCCACAGTGTCCGCCAAGTGGTACTGGCGTAGTTGGCAGGTGATTTTGCCATGACCGGCAGGTGGTTCCAGCAAGCCCGGCAGGTGATTCCGAAGTGTTCCCCAACTGGTTGTGGCGTAGCCGGCAGGTGATTTTTGCGTGTCCGGCAGGTGGTTCTGGCGAGTCGAGCAGGTGGTTCCGGCGTGCTCGGCAGGTGCTTCCGGCGTCATTGGCACGTGGTTCTGGCTTATCTGAGAGGTGGTTCCGGCATGCCCGGCAGGTGATTCCGGAGTGTTCGCCAAGTGTTTACGGCGTAGCCGGCAGGTGATTTTGCATGTCCAGCGGTCGTTCCGGCGGGTCGAGCCGGTGGATCCGGCGTGTCCGGCAGGTGGTTCCGGTCTGTCCGGCAGGTGGTTCTGTGGTGTCCGGCACGAGGTTCAGTCTGAGAGGCTGTGCCGGCATGCCCCTCACGTGATTCCGGCTTGTCCCCGAAGTGGTGCTGGTGTAGCGGGCAGGTGATTTTGGCGTGTCCGGCAGGTGGTTCAGGCGAGTCGAGCAGGTGGTTCCGGCGTGCTCGGCTGGTGCTTCCGGGGTCATTGGCCTGGGGTTCTGGCATGTCTGAGAGGTGGTTCCTGCATGCCCGGCAAGTGATTCCGGAGTGTTCGCCAAGTGGTTCTTGCATAGTCGGCAGGTGATTTTGGCATGTCCGGCAGGTGGTTCAGGCGAGTTGAGCAGGTGGTTCCAACGTGCTTGGCAGGTGCTTCCGGCGTCTCCGGCACGTGTTTCTGGCACATCTGACAGGTGGTTCCGGCATGCCCGAAAGGTGATTCCGGTCTGTCCGGTAGGTGGTTCCAGCCTGCACGGCATGTGGTTCTGGTACGTCTCAGAGGTGGTTGCGCATGCCCAACAGGTGATTCCGGACTGTCCGCCACATGGTTCTGGCACGTCTGAGAGGTGGTTCCGGCATGCCCGGCAGGTCATCCCAGAGAGTCCTCCAAGTGGTTCTGGCATAACACGCAGGTGATTTTGGCGTGTCTGGCAGGTTGTTCCGTTGTGCTTGGCAGGTGGTTCAGGCTTGGCCGGCAGGTGGTTCCAGACTGTCCAGGACGTGTTTCCAGCTTCTCCGGCAGGTGGTTCTGGTACGTGTGAGAGGTGGTTCCGCCATGGCTGGCAGGTGATCCCGGACTGTCCCCCAGGTGGTTCTGGCATAGCCAGCAGTTAATATTGGCCTGTCCGGCAGGTGGTTCCAGCCAGTCGAACAGGTGGCTCCGGCGTGCTCGGCAGGTGGTTCCGGTCTGTCCGCTAGGTGATTCCGGCGTGTCCTTCACGTGTTTCCGGCATGTCTGAGAGCTGGTTCTGGCATGCGCGACAGGTGATTTCGGAGTGTCCGCCAGGTGGTTCTGGCGTACCCGGCAGGTGATTTTGGCGTGTCCGGCAGGTGTTTCTGGCGAGTCGAGCAGGTGGCTCCGGCATCCTCGGCAGGTGCTTCCGGCGTCTCCGGCACGTGGTTCTGGTGTGTCTGAGAGCTGGTTCCGTCATGTCCGGCAGATGATTCCGGAGTGTCCGCCAAGTGGTTCTGGCATACCCGGCTGGTGATTTGGGCATGTCAGGTAGGTGGTTCCGGCGAGTCGAGCAGGTGGCTCCGGCGTGCTCGGCAGGTTGTTCAGACGGGTCTGGCAGGTGTTTTCCGTCTGTTCGGGGTGTGGTTCCAGCATCTCATGCACATGGTTCTGGCACGTGTGAGATGTGGTTCCGGCCGGCCCGACAGGTGTTTCCACAGTGTCCGCCAAGTGGTACTGGCGTAGTTGGCAGGTGATTTTGGCATGACCGGCAGGTGGTTCCAGCAAGCCCGGCAGGTGATTCCGAAGTGTTCCCCAACTGGTTGTGGCGTAGCCGGCAGGTGATTTTTGCGTGTCCGGCAGGTGGTTCTGGCGAGTCGAGCAGGTGGTTCCGGCGTGCTCGGCAGGTGCTTCCGGGGTCATTGGCACGTGGTTCTGGCATATCTGAGAGGTGGTTCCGGCATGCCCGGCAGGTGATTCCGGAGTGTTCGCCAAGTGTTTCCGGCGTAGCCGGCAGGTGATTTTGCATGTCCAGCGGTCGTTCCGGCGGGTCGAGCCGGTGGTTCCGGCGTGTCCGGCAGGTGGTTCCGGTCTGTCCGGCAGGTGGTTCTGTGGTGTCCGGCACGAGGTACAGTCTGAGAGGCTGTGCCGGCATGCCCCTCACGTGATTCCGGCTTGTCCCCGAAGTGGTGCTGGTGTAGCGGGCAGGTGATTTTGGCGTGTCCGGCAGGTGGTTCAGGCGAGTCGAGCAGGTGGTTCCGGCGTGCTCGGCTGGTGCTTCCGGGGTCATTGGCACGGGGTTCTGGCATGTCTGAGAGGTGGTTCCTGCATGCCCGGCAAGTGATTCCGGAGTGTTCGCCAAGTGGTTCTGGCATAGTCGGCAGGTGATTTTGGCATGTCCGGCAGGTGGTTCAGGCGAGTTGAGCAGGTGGTTCCAACGTGCTTGGCAGGTGCTTCCGGCGTCTCCGGCACGTGTTTCTGGCACATCTGACAGGTGGTTCCGGCATGCCCGAAAGGTGATTCCGGTCTGTCCGGTAGGTGGTTCCAGCCTGCACGGCACGTGGTTCTGGTACGTCTCAGAGGTGGTTGCGCATGCCCAACAGGTGATTCCGGACTGTCCGCCACATGGTTCTGGCACGTCTGAGAGGTGGTTCCGGCATGCCCGGCAGGTCATCCCAGAGAGTCCTCCAAGTGGTTCTGGCATAACACGCAGGTGATTTTGGCGTGTCTGGCAGGTTGTTCCGTTGTGCTTGGCAGGTGGTTCAGGCTTGGCCGGCAGGTGGTTCCATACTGTCCAGGACGTGTTTCCAGCTTCTCCGGCAGGTGGTTCTGGTACGTGTGAGAGGTGGTTCCGCCATGGCTGGCAGGTGATCCCGGACTGTCCCCCAGGTGGTTCTGGCATAGCCAGCAGTTAATATTGGCCTGTCCGGCAGGTGGTTCCAGCCAGTCGAACAGGTGGCTCCGGCGTGCTCGGCAGGTGGTTCCGGTCTGTCCGGTAGGTGATTCCGGCGTGTCCGGCACGTGCTTCCGGCACGTCTGAGAGGTGGTTCCGGCATGCGCGACAGGTGATTTCGGAGTGTCCGCCAGGTGGTTCTGGCGTACCCGGCAGGTGATTTTGGCGTGTCCGGCAGGTGTTTCTGGCGAGTCGAGCAGGTGGCTCCGGCATGCTCGGCAGGTGCTTCCGGCGTCTCCGGCACGTGGTTCTGGTGTGTCTGAGAGCTGGTTCCGGCATGTCCGGCAGATGATTCCGGAGTGTCCGCCAAGTGGTTCTGGCATACCCGGCTGGTGATTTGGGCATGTCAGGTAGGTGGTTCCGGCGAGTCGAGCAGGTGGCTCCGGCGTGCTCGGCAGGTTGTTCAGACGGGTCTGGCAGGTGTTTTCCGTCTGTTCGGGGTGTGGTTCCAGCATCTCATGCACATGGTTCTGGCACGTGTGAGATGTGGTTCCGGCCGGCCCGACAGGTGTTTCCACAGTGTCCGCCAAGTGGTACTGGCTTAGTTGGCAGGTGATTTTGGCATGACCGGCAGGTGGTTCCAGCAAGCCCGGCAGGTGATTCCGAAGTGTTCCCCAACTGGTTGTGGCGTAGCCGGCAGGTGATTTTTGCGTGTCCGGCAGGTGGTTCTGGCGAGTCGAGCAGGTGGTTCCGGCGTGCTCGGCAGGTGCTTGCGGGGTCATTGGCACGTGGTTCTGGCTTATCTGAGAGGTGGTTCCGGCATGCCCGGCAGGTGATTCCGGAGTGTTCGCCAAGTGTTTCCGGCGTAGCCGGCAGGTGATTTTGCATGTCCAGGGGTCGTTCCAGCGGTTCGAGCCGGTGGTTCCTGCGTGTCCGGCAGGTGGTTCCGGTCTGTCCGGCAGGTGGTTCTGTGGTGTCCGGCACGAGGTTCAGTCTGAGAGGCTGTGCCGGCATGCCCCTCACGTGATTCCGGCTTGTCCCCGAAGTGGTGCTGGTGTAGCGGGCAGGTGATTTTGGCGTGTCCGGCAGGTGGTTCAGGCGAGTCGAGCAGGTGGTTCCGGCGTGCTCGGCTGGTGCTTCCGGGGTCATTGGCACGGGGTTCTGGCATGTCTGAGAGGTGGTTCCTGCATGCCCGGCAAGTGATTCCGGAGTGTCCGCCAAGTGGTTCTGGCATACCCAGCAGGTGATTTTGGCGTGTCAGGGAGGTGGTACCGGTGAGTCGAGCAGGTGGTTCCGGCGTGCTCAGCAGGTGGTTCAGGCGGTTCTGGCAGGTGGTATCCGTCTTTTCGGGGTGTGGTTCCAGCATCTCATGAACACGTTTCTGGCACGTCTGAGATGTGGTTCCAGCCGGCCCGACAGGTGTTTCCGCAGTGTCCGCCAAGCGGTTCTGGCGTAGTTGGCAGGTGATTTTGGCATGACCGGCAGGTGGTTCCAGCAAGCCCGGCAGGTGATTCCGAAGTGTTCCCCAACTGGTTGTGGCGTAGCCGGCAGGTGATTTTTGCGTGTCCGGCAGGTGGTTCTGGCGAGTCGAGCAGGTGGTTCCGGCGTGCTCGGCAGGTGCTTCCGGGGTCATTGGCACGTGGTTCTGGCTTATCTGAGAGGAGGTTCCGGCATGCCCGGCAGGTGATTCCGGAGTGTTCGCCAAGTGTTTCCGGCGTAGCCGGCAGGTGATTTTGCATGTCCAGCGGTCGTTCCGGCGGGTCGAGCCGGTGGTTCCGGCGTGTCCGGCAGGTGGTTCCGGTCTGTCCGGCAGGTGGTTCTGTGGTGTCCGGCACGAGGTTCAGTCTGAGAGGCTGTGCCGGCATGCCCCTCACGTGATTCCGGCTTGTCCCCGAAGTGGTGCTGGTGTAGCGGGCAGGTGATTTTGGCGTGTCCGGCAGGTGGTTCAGGCGAGTTGAGCAGGTGGTTGCGACGTGCTCGGCAGGTGCTTCCGGCGTCTCCGGCACGTGTTTCTGGCACATCTGACTGGTGGTTCCGGCATGCCCAAAATTTGATTCCGGTCTGTCCGGTAGGTGGGTCCGGCGTGCACGGCACGTGGTTCTGGTACGTCTCAGAGGTGGTTGCGTATGCCCAACAGGTGATTCCGGACTGTCCGCCACGTGCTTCTGGCACGTCTGAGAGGTGGTTCCAACATGCCCGGCAGGTAATTTCGGAGAGTCGTCCAAGTGGTTCTGGCGTAGCCCGCAGGTGATTTTGGCGTGTCCGGCAGGTGGTTCAGGCGAGTTGAGCAGGTGTTTCCGGCGTGCTCGGCTGGTGCTTCCGGGGTCATTGGCCTGGGGTTCTGGCATGTCTGAGAGGTGGTTCCTGCATGCCCGGCAAGTGATTCCGGAGTGTTCGCCAAGTGGTTCTTGCATAGTCGGCAGGTGATTTTGGCATGTCCTGCAGGTGGTTCAGGCGAGTTGAGCAGGTGGTTCCAACGTGCTTGGCAGGTGCTTCCGGCGTCTCCGGCACGTGTTTCTGGCACATCTGACAGGTGGTTCCGGCATGCCCGAAAGGTGATTCCGGTCTGTCCGGTAGGTGGTTCCAGCCTGCACGGCACGTGGTTCTGGTACGTCTCAGAGGGGGTTGCGCATGCCCAACAGGTGATTCCGGACTGTCCGCCACATGGTTCTGGCACGTCTGAGAGGTGGTTCCGGCATGCCCGGCAGGTCATCCCAGAGAGTCCTCCAAGTGGTTCTGGCATAACACGCAGGTGATTTTGGCGTGTCTGGCAGGTTGTTCCGTTGTGCTTGGCAGGTGGTTCAGGCTTGGCCGGCAGGTGGTTCCAGACTGTCCAGGACGTGTTTCCAGCTTCTCCGGCAGGTGGTTCTGGTACGTGTGAGAGGTGGTTCCGCCATGGCTGGCAGGTGATCCCGGACTGTCCCCCAGGTGGTTCTGGCATAGCCAGCAGTTAATATTGGCCTGTCCGGCAGGTGGTTCCAGCCAGTCGAACAGGTGGCTCCGGCGTGCTCGGCAGGTGGTTCCGGTCTGTCCGCTAGGTGATTCCGGCGTGTCCTTCACGTGCTTCCGGCATGTCTGAGAGGTGGTTCCGGCATGCGCGACAGGTGATTTCGGAGTGTCCGCCAGGTGGTTCTGGCGTACCCGGCAGGTGATTTTGGCATGTCCGGCAGGTGTTTCTGGCGAGTCGAGCAGGTGGCTCCGGCATGCTCGGCAGGTGCTTCCGGCGTCTCCGGCACGTGGTTCTGGTGTGTCTGAGAGCTGGTTCCGGCATGTCCGGCAGATGATTCCGGAGTGTCCGCCAAGTGGTTCTGGCATACCCGGCTGGTGATTTGGGCATGTCAGGTAGGTGGTTCCGGCGAGTCGAGCAGGTGACTCCGGCGTGCTCGGCAGGTTGTTCAGACGGGTCTGGCAGGTGTTTTCCGTCTGTTCGGGGTGTGGTTCCAGCATCTCATGCACATGGTTCTGGCACGTGTGAGATGTGGTTCCGGCCGGCCCGACAGGTGTTTCCACAGTGTCCGCCAAGTGGTACTGGCGTAGTTGGCAGGTGATTTTGGCATGACCGGCAGGTGGTTCCAGCAAGCCCGGCAGGTGATTCCGAAGTGTTCCCCAACTGGTTGTGGCGTAGCCGGCAGGTGATTTTTGGGTGTCCGGCAGGTGGTTCTGGCGAGTCGAGCAGGTGGTTCCGGCGTGCTCGGCAGGTGCTTCCGGGGTCATTGGCACGTGGTTCTGGCATATCTGAGAGGTGGTTCCGGCATGCCCGGCAGGTGATTCCGGAGTGTTCGCCAAGTGTTTCCGGCGTAGCCGGCAGGTGATTTTGCATGTCCAGCGGTCGTTCCGGCGGGTCGAGCCGGTGGTTCCTGCGTGTCCGGCAGGTGGTTCCGGTCTGTCCGGCAGGTGGTTCTGTGGTGTCCGGCACGAGGTTCAGTCTGAGAGGCTGTGCCGGCATGCCCCTCACGTGATTCCGGCTTGTCCCCGAAGTGGTGCTGGTGTAGCGGGCAGGTGATTTTGGCGTGTCCGGCAGGTGGTTCAGGCGAGTCGAGCAGGTGGTTCCGGCGTGCTCGGCTGGTGCTTCCGGGGTCATTGGCCTGGGGTTCTGGCATGTCTGAGAGGTGGTTCCTGCATGCCCGGCAAGTGATTCCGGAGTGTTCGCCAAGTGGTTCTGGCATAGTCGGCAGGTGATTTTGGCATGTCCGGCAGGTGGTTCAGGCGAGTTGAGCAGGTGGTTCCAACGTGCTTGGCAGGTGCTTCCGGCGTCTCCGGCACGTGTTTCTGGCACATCTGACAGGTGGTTCCGGCATGCCCGAAAGGTGATTCCGGTCTGTCCGGTAGGTGGTTCCAGCCTGCACGGCACGTGGTTCTGGTACGTCTCAGAGGTGGTTGCGCATGCCCAACAGGTGATTCCGGACTGTCCGCCACATGGTTCTGGCACGTCTGAGAGGTGGTTCCGGCATGCCCGGCAGGTCATCCCAGAGAGTCCTCCAAGTGGTTCTGGCATAACACGCAGGTGATTTTGGCGTGTCTGGCAGGTTGTTCCGTTGTGCTTGGCAGGTGGTTCAGGCTTGGCCGGCAGGTGGTTCCAGACTGTCCAGGACGTGTTTCCAGCTTCTCCGGCAGGTGGTTCTGGTACGTGTGAGAGGTGGTTCCGCCATGGCTGGCAGGTGATCCCGGACTGTCCCCCAGGTGGTTCTGGCATAGCCAGCAGTTAATATTGGCCTGTCCGGCAGGTGGTTCCAGCCAGTCGAACAGGTGGCTCCGGCGTGCTCGGCAGGTGGTTCCGGTCTGTCCGCTAGGTGATTCCGGCGTGTCCTTCACGTGTTTCCGGCACGTCTGAGAGGTGGTTCCTGCATGCCCGGCAAGTGATTCCGGAGTGTTCGCCAAGTGGTTCTTGCATAGTCGGCAGGTGATTTTGGCATGTCCGGCAGGTGGTTCAGGCGAGTTGAGCAGGTGGTTCCAACGTGCTTGGCAGGTGCTTCCGGCGTCTCCGGCACGTGTTTCTGGCACATCTGACAGGTGGTTCCGGCATGCCCGAAAGGTGATTCCGGTCTGTCCGGTAGGTGGTTCCAGCCTGCACGGCATGTGGTTCTGGTACGTCTCAGAGGTGGTTGCGCATGCCCAACAGGTGATTCCGGACTGTCCGCCACATGGTTCTGGCACGTCTGAGAGGTGGTTCCGGCATGCCCGGCAGGTCATCCCAGAGAGTCCTCCAAGTGGTTCTGGCATAACACGCAGGTGATTTTGGCGTGTCTGGCAGGTTGTTCCGTTGTGCTTGGCAGGTGGTTCAGGCTTGGCCGGCAGGTGGTTCCAGACTGTCCAGGACGTGTTTCCAGCTTCTCCGGCAGGTGGTTCTGGTACGTGTGAGAGGTGGTTCCGCCATGGCTGGCAGGTGATCCCGGACTGTCCCCCAGGTGGTTCTGGCATAGCCAGCAGTTGATATTGGCCTGTCCGGCAGGTGGTTCCAGCCAGTCGAACAGGTGGCTCCGGCGTGCTCGGCAGGTGGTTCCGGTCTGTCCGCTAGGTGATTCCGGCGTGTCCTTCACGTGTTTCCGGCATGTCTGAGAGCTGGTTCTGGCATGCGCGACAGGTGATTTCGGAGTGTCCGCCAGGTGGTATTGGCGTACCCGGCAGGTGATTTTGGCGTGTCCGGCAGGTGTTTCTGGCGAGTCGAGCAGGTGGCTCCGGCATCCTCGGCAGGTGCTTCCGGCGTCTCCGGCACGTGGTTCTGGTGTGTCTGAGAGCTGGTTCCGTCATGTCCGGCAGATGATTCCGGAGTGTCCGCCAAGTGGTTCTGGCATACCCGGCTGGTGATTTGGGCATGTCAGGTAGGTGGTTCCGGCGAGTCGAGCAGGTGGCTCCGGCGTGCTCGGCAGGTTGTTCAGACGGGTCTGGCAGGTGTTTTCCGTCTGTTCGGGGTGTGGTTCCAGCATCTCATGCACATGGTTCTGGCACGTGTGAGATGTGGTTCCGGCCGGCCCGACAGGTGTTTCCACAGTGTCCGCCAAGTGGTACTGGCGTAGTTGGCAGGTGATTTTGGCATGACCGGCAGGTGGTTCCAGCAAGCCCGGCAGGTGATTCCGAAGTGTTCCCCAACTGGTTGTGGCGTAGCCGGCAGGTGATTTTTGCGTGTCCGGCAGGTGGTTCTGGCGAGTCGAGCAGGTGGTTCCGGCGTGCTCGGCAGGTGCTTCCGGGGTCATTGGCACGTGGTTCTGGCATATCTGAGAGGTGGTTCCGGCATGCCCGGCAGGTGATTCCGGAGTGTTCGCCAAGTGTTTCCGGCGTAGCCGGCAGGTGATTTTGCATGTCCAGCGGTCGTTCCGGCGGGTCGAGCCGGTGGTTCCGGCGTGTCCGGCAGGTGGTTCCGGTCTGTCCGGCAGGTGGTTCTGTGGTGTCCGGCACGAGGTACAGTCTGAGAGGCTGTGCCGGCATGCCCCTCACGTGATTCCGGCTTGTCCCCGAAGTGGTGCTGGTGTAGCGGGCAGGTGATTTTGGCGTGTCCGGCAGGTGGTTCAGGCGAGTTGAGCAGGTGTTTCCGGCGTGCTCGGCTGGTGCTTCCGGGGTCATTGGCACGGGGTTCTGGCATGTCTGAGAGGTGGTTCCTGCATGCCCGGCAAGTGATTCCGGAGTGTTCGCCAAGTGGTTCTGGCATAGTCGGCAGGTGATTTTGGCATGTCCGGCAGGTGGTTCAGGCGAGTTGAGCAGGTGGTTCCAACGTGCTTGGCAGGTGCTTCCGGCGTCTCCGGCACGTGTTTCTGGCACATCTGACAGGTGGTTCCGGCATGCCCGAAAGGTGATTCCGGTCTGTCCGGTAGGTGGTTCCAGCCTGCACGGCACGTGGTTCTGGTACGTCTCAGAGGTGGTTGCGCATGCCCAACAGGTGATTCCGGACTGTCCGCCACATGGTTCTGGCACGTCTGAGAGGTGGTTCCGGCATGCCCGGCAGGTCATCCCAGAGAGTCCTCCAAGTGGTTCTGGCATAACACGCAGGTGATTTTGGCGTGTCTGGCAGGTTGTTCCGTTGTGCTTGGCAGGTGGTTCAGGCTTGGCCGGCAGGTGGTTCCATACTGTCCAGGACGTGTTTCCAGCTTCTCCGGCAGGTGGTTCTGGTACGTGTGAGAGGTGGTTCCGCCATGGCTGGCAGGTGATCCCGGACTGTCCCCCAGGTGGTTCTGGCATAGCCAGCAGTTAATATTGGCCTGTCCGGCAGGTGGTTCCAGCCAGTCGAACAGGTGGCTCCGGCGTGCTCGGCAGGTGGTTCCGGTCTGTCCGGTAGGTGATTCCGGCGTGTCCGGCACGTGCTTCCGGCACGTCTGAGAGGTGGTTCCTGCATGCCCGGCAAGTGATTCCGGAGTGTTCGCCAAGTGGTTCTGGCATAGTCGGCAGGTGATTTTGGCATGTCCGGCAGGTGGTTCAGACTAGTTGAGCAGGTGGTTCCAACGTGCTCGGCAGGTGCTTCCGGCGTCTCCGGCACGTGTTTCTGGCACATCTGACAGGTGGTTCCGGCATGCCCGAAAGGTGATTCCGGTCTGTCCGGTAGGTGGTTAAAGCCTGCACGGCACGTGGGTCTGGTACGTCTCAGAGGTGGTTGCGCATGCCCAACAGGTGATTCCGGACTGTCCGCCACATGGTTCTGGCACGTCTGAGAGGTGGTTCCGGCATGCCCGGCAGGTCATCCCAGAGAGTCCTCCAAGTGGTTCTGGCATAACACGCAGGTGATTTTGGCGTGTCTGGCAGGTTGTTCCGTTGTGCTTGGCAGGTGGTTCAGGCTTGGCCGGCAGGTGGTTCCAGACTGTCCAGGACGTGTTTCCAGCTTCTCCGGCAGGTGGTTCTGGTACGTGTGAGAGGTGGTTCCGCCATGGCTGGCAGGTGATCCCGGACTGTCCCCCAGGTGGTTCTGGCATAGCCAGCAGTTAATATTGGCCTGTCCGGCAGGTGGTTCCAGCCAGTCGAACAGGTGGCTCCGGCGTGCTCGGCAGGTGGTTCCGGTCTGTCCGCTAGGTGATTCCGGCGTGTCCTTCACGTGTTTCCGGCATGTCTGAGAGGTGGTTCTGGCATGCGCGACAGGTGATTTCGGAGTGTCCGCCAGGTGGTTCTGGCGTACCCGGCAGGTGATTTTGGCGTGTCCGGCAGGTGTTTCTGGCGAGTCGAGCAGGTGGCTCCGGCATGCTCGGCAGGTGCTTCCGGCGTCTCCGGCACGTGGTTCTGGTGTGTCTGAGAGCTGGTTCCGGCATGTCCGGCAGATGATTCCGGAGTGTCCGCCAAGTGGTTCTGGCATACCCGGCTGGTGATTTGGGCATGTCAGGTAGGTGGTTCCGGCGAGTCGAGCAGGTGGCTCCGGCGTGCTCGGCAGGTTGTTCAGACGGGTCTGGCAGGTGTTTTCCGTCTGTTCGGGGTGTGGTTCCAGCATCTCATGCACATGGTTCTGGCACGTGTGAGATGTGGTTCCGGCCGGCCCGACAGGTGTTTCCACAGTGTCCGCCAAGTGGTACTGGCGTAGTTGGCAGGTGATTTTGGCATGACCGGCAGGTGGTTCCAGCAAGCCCGGCAGGTGATTCCGAAGTGTTCCCCAACTGGTTGTGGCGTAGCCGGCAGGTGATTTTTGCGTGTCCGGCAGGTGGTTCTGGCGAGTCGAGCAGGTGGTTCCGGCGTGCTCGGCAGGTGCTTCCGGGGTCATTGGCACGTGGTTCTGGCATATCTGAGAGGTGGTTCCGGCATGCCCGGCAGGTGATTCCGGAGTGTTCGCCAAGTGTTTCCGGCGTAGCCGGCAGGTGATTTTGCATGTCCAGCGGTCGTTCCGGCGGGTCGAGCCGGTGGATCCGGCGTGTCCGGCAGGTGGTTCCGGTCTGTCCGGCAGGTGGTTCTGTGGTGTCCGGCACGAGGTTCAGTCTGAGAGGCTGTGCCGGCATGCCCCTCACGTGATTCCGGCTTGTCCCCGAAGTGGTGCTGGTGTAGCGGGCAGGTGATTTTGGCGTGTCCGGCAGGTGGTTCAGGCGAGTCGAGCAGGTGGTTCCGGCGTGCTCGGCTGGTGCTTCCGGGGTCATTGGCACGGGGTTCTGGCATGTCTGACAGGTGGTTCCTGCATGCCCGGCAAGTGATTCCGGAGTGTTCGCCAAGTGGTTCTTGCATAGTCGGCAGGTGATTTTGGCATGTCCGGCAGGTGGTTCAGGCGAGTTGAGCAGGTGGTTCCAACGTGCTTGGCAGGTGCTTCCGGCGTCTCCGGCACGTGTTTCTGGCACATCTGACAGGTGGTTCCGGCATGCCCGAAAGGTGATTCCGGTCTGTCCGGTAGGTGGTTCCAGCCTGCACGGCATGTGGTTCTGGTACGTCTCAGAGGTGGTTGCGCATGCCCAACAGGTGATTCCGGACTGTCCGCCACATGGTTCTGGCACGTCTGAGAGGTGGTTCCGGCATGCCCGGCAGGTCATCCCAGAGAGTCCTCCAAGTGGTTCTGGCATAACACGCAGGTGATTTTGGCGTGTCTGGCAGGTTGTTCCGTTGTGCTTGGCAGGTGGTTCAGGCTTGGCCGGCAGGTGGTTCCAGACTGTCCAGGACGTGTTTCCAGCTTCTCCGGCAGGTGGTTCTGGTACGTGTGAGAGGTGGTTCCGCCATGGCTGGCAGGTGATCCCGGACTGTCCCCCAGGTGGTTCTGGCATAGCCAGCAGTTAATATTGGCCTGTCCGGCAGGTGGTTCCAGCCAGTCGAACAGGTGGCTCCGGCGTGCTCGGCAGGTGGTTCCGGTCTGTCCGCTAGGTGATTCCGGCGTGTCCTTCACGTGTTTCCGGCATGTCTGAGAGGTGGTTCGGGCATGCGCGACAGGTGATTTCGGAGTGTCCGCCAGGTGGTTCTGGCGTACCCGGCAGGTGATTTTGGCGTGTCCGGCAGGTGTTTCTGGCGAGTCGAGCAGGTGGCTCCGGCATGCTCGGCAGGTGCTTCCGGCGTCTCCGGCACGTGGTTCTGGTGTGTCTGAGAGCTGGTTCCGGCATGTCCGGCAGATGATTCCGGAGTGTCCGCCAAGTGGTTCTGGCATACCCGGCTGGTGATTTGGGCATGTCAGGTAGGTGGTTCCGGCGAGTCGAGCAGGTGGCTCCGGCGTGCTCGGCAGGTTGTTCAGACGGGTCTGGCAGGTGTTTTCCGTCTGTTCGGGGTGTGGTTCCAGCATCTCATGCACATGGTTCTGGCACGTGTGAGATGTGGTTCCGGCCGGCCCGACAGGTGTTTCCACAGTGTCCGCCAAGTGGTACTGGCGTAGTTGGCAGGTGATTTTGCCATGACCGGCAGGTGGTTCCAGCAAGCCCGGCAGGTGATTCCGAAGTGTTCCCCAACTGGTTGTGGCGTAGCCGGCGGGTGATTTTTGCGTGTCTGGCAGGTGGTTCTGGCGAGTCGAGCAGGTGGTTCCGGCGTGCTAGGCAGGTGCTTCCGGGGTCATTGGCACGGGGTTCTGGCATGTCTGAGATGTGGTTCCTGCATGCCCGGCAAGTGATTCCGGAGTGTTCGCCAAGTGGTTCTGGCATAGTCGGCAGGTGATTTTGGCATGTCCGGCAGGTGGTTCAGGCGAGTTGAGCAGGTGGTTCCAACGTGCTTGGCAGGTGCTTCCGGCGTCTCCGGCACGTGTTTCTGACACATCTGACAGGTGGTTCCGGCATGCCCGAAAGGTGATTCCGGTCTGTCCGGTAGGTGGTTCCAGCCTGCACGGCACGTGGTTCTGGTACGTCTCAGAGGTGGTTGCGCATGCCCAACAGGTGATTCCGGACTGTCCGCCACATGGTTCTGGCACGTCTGAGAGGTGGTTCCGGCATGCCCGGCAGGTCATCCCAGAGAGTCCTCCAAGTGGTTCTGGCATAACACGCAGGTGATTTTGGCATGTCTGGCAGGTTGTTCCGTTGTGCTTGGCAGGTGGTTCAGGCTTGGCCGGCAGGTGGTTCCAGACTGTCCAGGACGTGTTTCCAGCTTCTCCGGCAGGTGGTTCTGGTACGTGTGAGAGGTGGTTCCGCCATGGCTGGCAGGTGATCCCGGACTGTCCCCCAGGTGGTTCTGGCATAGCCAGCAGTTAATATTGGCCTGTCCGGCAGGTGGTTCCAGCCAGTCGAACAGGTGGCTCCGGCGTGCTCGGCAGGTGGTTCCGGTCTGTCCGCTAGGTGATTCCGGCGTGTCCGGCACGTGCTTCCGGCACGTCTGAGAGGTGGTTCCGGCATTCGCGACAGGTGATTTCGGAGTGTCCGCCAGGTGGTTCTGGCGTACCCGGCAGGTGATTTTGGCCTGTCCGGCAGGTGTTTCTGGCGAGTCGAGCAGGTGGCTCCGGCATGCTCGGCAGGTGCTTCCGGCGTCTCCGGCACGTGGTTCTGGTGTGTCTGAGAGCTGGTTCCGGCATGTCCGGCAGATGATTCCGGAGTGTCCGCCAAGTGGTTCTGGCATACCCGGC
Organism: Equus przewalskii; assembly: GCF_037783145.1. NCBI lineage: Eukaryota > Metazoa > Chordata > Mammalia > Perissodactyla > Equidae > Equus > Equus przewalskii. Next base: position 55,483 of record NW_027227630.1, on the reverse strand, counting down.
TGGTGATTTGGGCATGTCAGGTAGGTGGTTCCGGCGAGTCGAGCAGGTGGCTCCGGCGTGCTCGGCAGGTTGTTCAGACGGGTCTGGCAGGTGTTTTCCGTCTGTTCGGGGTGTGGTTCCAGCATCTCATGCACATGGTTCTGGCACGTGTGAGATGTGGTTCCGGCCGGCCCGACAGGTGTTTCCACAGTGTCCGCCAAGTGGTACTGGCGTAGTTGGCAGGTGATTTTGCCATGACCGGCAGGTGGTTCCAGCAAGCCCGGCAGGTGATTCCGAAGTGTTCCCCAACTGGTTGTGGCGTAGCCGGCAGGTGATTTTTGCGTGTCCGGCAGGTGGTTCTGGCGAGTCGAGCAGGTGGTTCCGGCGTGCTCGGCAGGTGCTTCCGGGGTCATTGGCACGTGGTTCTGGCTTATCTGAGAGGTAGTTCCGGCATGCCCGGCAGGTGATTCCGGAGTGTTCGCCAAGTGTTTCCGGCGTAGCCGGCAGGTGATTTTGCATGTCCAGCGGTCGTTCCGGCGGGTCGAGCCGGTGGTTCCGGCGTGTCCGGCAGGTGGTTCCGGTCTGTCCGGCAGGTGGTTCTGTGGTGTCCGGCACGAGGTTCAGTCTGAGAGGCTGTGCTGGCATGCCCCTCACGTGATTCCGGCTTGTCCCCGAAGTGGTGCTGGTGTAGCGGGCAGGTGATTTTGGCGTGTCCGGCAGGTGGTTCAGGCGAGTTGAGCAGGTGTTTCCGGCGTGCTCGGCTGGTGCTTCCGGGGTCATTGGCACGGGGTTCTGGCATGTCTGAGAGGTGGTTCCTGCATGCCCGGCAAGTGATTCCGGAGTGTTCGCCAAGTGGTTCTGGCATAGTCGGCAGGTGATTTTGGCATGTCCGGCAGGTGGTTCAGGCGAGTTGAGCAGGTGGTTCCAACGTGCTTGGCAGGTGCTTCCGGCGTCTCCGGCACGTGTTTCTGGCACATCTGACAGGTGGTTCCGGCATGCCCGAAAGGTGATTCCGGTCTGTCCGGTAGGTGGTTCCAGCCTGCACGGCACGTGGTTCTGGTACGTCTCAGAGGTGGTTGCGCATGCCCAACAGGTGATTCCGGACTGTCCGCCACATGGTTCTGGCACGTCTGAGAGGTGGTTCCGGCATGCCCGGCAGGTCATCCCAGAGAGTCCTCCAAGTGGTTCTGGCATAACACGCAGGTGATTTTGTCGTGTCTGGCAGGTTGTTCCGTTGTGCTTGGCAGGTGGTTCAGGCTTGGCCGGCAGGTGGTTCCAGACTGTCCAGGACGTGTTTCCAGCTTCTCCGGCAGGTGGTTCTGGTACGTGTGAGAGGTGGTTCCGCCATGGCTGGCAGGTGATCCCGGACTGTCCCCCAGGTGGTTCTGGCATAGCCAGCAGTTAATATTGGCCTGTCCGGCAGGGGGTTCCAGGCAGTCGAACAGGTGGCTCCGGCGTGCTCGGCAGGTGGTTCCGGTCTGTCCGCTAGGTGATTCCGGCGTGTCCGGCACGTGCTTCCGGCACGTCTGAGAGGTGGTTCCGGCATGCGCGACAGGTGATTTCGGAGTGTCCGCCAGGTGGTTCTGGCGTACCCGGCAGGTGATTTTGGCCTGTCCGGCAGGTGTTTCTGGCGAGTCGAGCAGGTGGCTCCGGCATGCTCGGCAGGTGCTTCCGGCGTCTCCGGCACGTGGTTCTGGTGTGTCTGAGAGCTGGTTCCGGCATGTCCGGCAGATGATTCCGGAGTGTCCGCCAAGTGGTTCTGGCATACCCGGCTGGTGATTTGGGCATGTCAGGTAGGTGGTTCCGGCGAGTCGAGCAGGTGGCTCCGGCGTGCTCGGCAGGTTGTTCAGACGGGTCTGGCAGGTGTTTTCCGTCTGTTCAGGGTGTGGTTCCAGCATCTCATGCACATGGTTCTGGCACGTGTGAGATGTGGTTCCGGCCGGCCCGACAGGTGTTTCCACAGTGTCCGCCAAGTGGTACTGGCGTAGTTGGCAGGTGATTTTGGCATGACCGGCAGGTGGTTCCAGCAAGCCCGGCAGGTGATTCCGAAGTGTTCCCCAACTGGTTGTGGCGTAGCCGGCAGGTGATTTTTGCGTGTCCGGCAGGTGGTTCTGGCGAGTCGAGCAGGTGGTTCCGGCGTGCTCGGCAGGTGCTTCCGGTGTCATTGGCACGTGGTTCTGGCTTATCTGAGAGGTGGTTCCGGCATGCCCGGCAGGTGATTCCGGAGTGTTCGCCAAGTGTTTCCGGCGTAGCCGGCAGGTGATTTTGCATGTCCAGCGGTCGTTCCGGCGGGTCGAGCCGGTGGATCCGGCGTGGCCGGCAGGTGGTTCCGGTCTGTCCGGCAGGTGGTTCTGTGGTGTCCGGCACGAGGTTCAGTCTGAGAGGCTGTGCCGGCATGCCCCTCACGTGATTCCGGCTTGTCCCCGAAGTGGTGCTGGTGTAGCGGGCAGGTGATTTTGTCGTGTCCGGCAGGTGGTTCAGGCGAGTCGAGCAGGTGGTTCCGGCGTGCTCGGCTGGTGCTTCCGGGGTCATTGGCCTGGGGTTCTGGCATGTCTGAGAGGTGGTTCCTGCATGCCCGGCAAGTGATTCCGGAGTGTTCGCCAAGTGGTTCTTGCATAGTCGGCAGGTGATTTTGGCATGTCCGGCAGGTGGTTCAGGCGAGTTGAGCAGGTGGTTCCAACGTGCTTGGCAGGTGCTTCCGGCGTCTCCGGCACGTGTTTCTGGCACATCTGACTGTGGTTCCGGCATGCCCGAAAGGTGATTCCAGTCTGTCCGGTAGGTGGTTCCAGCCTGCACGGCATGTGGTTCTGGTACGTCTCAGAGGTGGTTGCGCATGCCCAACAGGTGATTCCGGACTGTCCGCCACATGGTTATGGCACGTCTGAGAGGTGGTTCCGGCATGCCCGGCAGGTCATCCCAGAGAGTCCTCCAAGTGGTTCTGGCATAACACGCAGGTGATTTTGGCGTGTCTGGCAGGTTGTTCCGTTGTGCTTGGCAGGTGGTTCAGGCTTGGCCGGCAGGTGGTTCCAGACTGTCCAGGACGTGTTTCCAGCTTCTCCGGCAGGTGGTTCTGGTACGTCTGAGAGGTGGTTCCGCCATGGCTGGCAGGTGAACCAGGACTGTCCCCCAGGTGGTTCTGGCATAGCCAGCAGTTAATATTGGCCTGTCCGGCAGGTGGTTCCAGCCAGTCGAACAGGTGGCTCCGGCGTGCTCGGCAGGTGGTTCCGGTCTGTCCGCTAGGTGATTCCGGCGTGTCCGGCACGTGCTTCCGGCACGTCTGAGAGGTGGTTCCGGCATGCGCGACAGGTGATTTCGGAGTGTCCGCCAGGTGGTTCTGGCGTACCCGGCAGGTGATTTTGGCGTGTCCGGCAGGTGTTTCTGGCGAGTCGAGCAGGTGGCTCCGGCATGCTCGGCAGCTGCTTCCGGCGTCTCCGGCACGTGGTTCTGGTGTGTCTGAGAGCTGGTTCCGGCATGTCCGGCAGATGATTCCGGAGTGTCCGCCAAGTGGTTCTGGCATACCCGGCTGGTGATTTGGGCATGTCAGGTAGGTGGTTCCGGCGAGTCGAGCAGGTGGCTCCGGCGTGCTCGGCAGGTTGTTCAGACGGGTCTGGCAGGTGTTTTCCGTCTGTTCGGGGTGTGGTTCCAGCATCTCATGCACATGGTTCTGGCACGTCTGAGATGTGGTTCCGGCCGGCCCGACAGGTGTTTCCACAGTGTCCGCCAAGTGGCACTGGCGTAGTTGGCAGGTGATTTTGGCATGACCGGCAGGTGGTTCCAGCAAGCCCGGCAGGTGATTCCGAAGTGTTCCCCAACTGGTTGTGGCGTAGCCGGCAGGTGATTTTTGCGTGTCCGGCAGGTGGTTCTGGCGAGTCGAGCAGGTGGTTCCGGCGTGCTCGGCAGGTGCTTCCGGGGTCATTGGCACGTGGTTCTGGCTTATCTGAGAGGAGGTTCCGGCATGCCCGGCAGGTGATTCCGGAGTGTTCGCCAAGTGTTTCCGGCGTAGCCGGCAGGTGATTTTGCATGTCCAGCGGTCGTTCCGGCGGGTCGAGCCGTTGGTTCCGGCGTGTCCGGCAGGTGGTTCCGGTCTGTCCGGCAGGTGGTTCTGTGGTGTCCGGCACGAGGTTCAGTCTGAGAGGCTGTGCCGGCATGCCCCTCACGTGATTCCGGCTTGTCCCCGAAGTGGTGCTGGTGTGGCGGGCAGGTGATTTTGGCGTGTCCGGCAGGTGGTTCAGGCGAGTTGAGCAGGTGGTTGCGACGTGCTCGGCAGGTGCTTCCGGCGTCTCCGGCACGTGTTTCTGGCACATCTGACTGGTGGTTCCGGCATGCCCAAAAGTGGATTCCGGTCTGTCCGGTAGTTGGTTCCGGCGTGCACGGCACGTGGTTCTGGTACGTCTCAGAGGTGGTTGCGTATGCCCAACAGGTGATTCCGGACTGTCCGCCACGTGCTTCTGGCACGTCTGAGAGGTGGTTCCAACATGCCCGGCAGGTCATTTCGGAGAGTCGCCCAAGTGGTTCTGGCGTAGCCCGCAGGTGATTTTGGCGTGTCCGGCAGGTGGTTCCGCCATGCTCGGCAGGTGGTTCAGGCATGGCCGTCACGTGGTTCCAGTCTGTCCAGGACGTGTTTCCAGCTTCTCCGGCAGGTGGTTCTGGTACGTCTGAGAGGTGGTTCCGCCATGGCTGGCAGGTGATCCCGGACTGTCCCCCAGGTGGTTCTGGCATAGCCAGCAGTTGATATTGGCCTGTCCGGCAGGTGGTTCCAGCGAGTCGAACAGGTGGCTCCGGCGTTCTTGGCAGGTGGTTCCGGTCTGTCCGGTAGGTGTTTCCGGCGTGTCTGGCACTTGCTTCCGGCACGTCTGAGAGGTGGTTCCGGCATGCGCGACAGGAGATTCCGGAGTGTCCGCCAGGTGGTTCTGGCGTACCCGGCAGGTGATTTTGGCGTGTCCGGCTGGTGCTTCTGGCGAGTCGAGCAGGTGGCTCCGGCATGCTCGGCAGGTGCTTCCGGCGTCTCCGCCACTTGGTTCTGGTGTGTCTGAGAGCTGGTTCCGGCATGTCCGGCAGATGATTCCGGAGTGTCCGCCAAGTGGTTCTGGCATACCCAGCAGGTGATTTTGGCGTGTCAGGGAGGTGGTACCGGTGAGTCGAGCAGGTGGTTCCGGCGTGCTCAGCAGGTGGTTCAGGCGGTTCTGGCAGGTGGTATCCGTCTGTTCGGGGTGTGGTTGCAGCATCTCATGAACGCGTTTCTGGCACGTCTGAGATGTGGTTCCAGCCGGTCCGACAGGTGTTTCCGCAGTGTCCGCCAAGCGGTTCTGGCGTTGTTGGCAGGTGATTTTGGCATGACTGGCAGGTGGTTCCAGCAAGCCTGGCAGGTGATTCCAAAGTGTTCACCAACTGGTTGTGGCGTAGCCGGCAGGTGATTTTTGCGTGATCGGCAGGTGGTTCTGGCGAGTCGAGCAGGTGGTTCCGGCGTGCTCGGCTGGTGCTTCCGGGGTCATTGGCACGGGGTTCTGGCATGTCTGAGAGGTGGTTCCTGCATGCCGGGCAAGTGATTCCGGAGTGTTCGCGAAGTGGTTCTGGCATAGTCGGCAGGTGATTTTGGCATGTCCGGCAGGTGGTTCAGGCGAGTTGAGCAGGTGGTTCCAACGTGCTTGGCAGGTGCTTCCGGCGTCTCCGGCACGTGTTTCTGGCACATCTGACAGGTGGTTCCGGCATGCCCGAAAGGTGATTCCGGTCTGTCCGGTAGGTGGTTCCAGCCTGCACGGCATGTGGTTTTGGTACGTCTCAGAGGTGGTTGCGCATGCCCAACAGGTGATTCCGGACTGTCCGCCACATGGTTCTGGCACGTCTGAGAGGTGGTTCCGGCATGCCCGGCAGGTCATCCCAGAGAGTCGTCCAAGTGGTTCTGGCGTAGCCCGCAGGTGATTTTGGCGTGTCCGGCAGGTGGTTCCGCCATGCTCGGCAGGTGGTTCAGGCATGGCCGTCACGTGGTTCCAGTCTGTCCAGGACGTGTTTCCAGCTTCTCCGGCAGGTGGTTCTGGTACGTCTGAGAGGTGGTTCCGCCATGGCTGGCAGGTGATCCCGGACTGTCCCCCAGGTGGTTCTGGCATAGCCAGCAGTTAATATTGGCCTGTCCGGCAGGTGGTTCCAGCCAGTCGAACAGGTGGCTCCGGCGTGCTCGGCAGGTGGTTCCGGTCTGTCCGCTAGGTGATTCCGGCGTGTCCGGCACGTGCTTCCGGCACGTCTGAGAGGTGGTTCCGGCATGCGCGACAGGTGATTTCGGAGTGTCCGCCAGGTGGTTCTGGCGTACCCGGCAGGTGATTTTGGCGTGTCCGGCAGGTGTTTCTGGCGAGTCGAGCAGGTGGCTCCGGCATGCTCGGCAGGTGCTTCCGGCGTCTCCGGCACGTGGTTCTGGTGTGTCTGAGAGCTGGTTCCGGCATGTCCGGCAGATGATTCCGGAGTGTCCGCCAAGTGGTTCTGGCATAGCCGGCTGGTGATTTGGGCATGTCAGGTAGGTGGTTCCGGCGAGTCGAGCAGGTGGCTCCGGCGTGCTCGGCAGGTGCTTCCGGGGTCATTGGCACGTGGTTCTGGCATATCTGAGAGGTGGTTCCGGCATGCCCGGCAGGTGATTCCGGAGTGTTCGCCAAGTGTTTCCGGCCTAGCCGGCAGGTGATTTTGCATGTCCAGCGGTCTTTCCGGCGGGTCGAGCCGCTGGTTCCGGCGTGTCCGGCAGGTGGTTCCGGTCTGTCCGGCATGTGGTTCTGTGGTGTCCGGCACGAGGTTCAGTCTGAGAGGCTGCGCTGGCATGCCCCTCACGTGATTCCGGCTTGTCCCGGAAGTGGTGCTGGTGTAGCGGGCAGGTGATTTTGGCGTGTCCGGCAGGTGGTTCAGGCGAGTCGAGCAGGTGTTTCCGGCGTGCTCGGCTGGTGCTTCCGGGGTCATTGGCACGAGGTTCTGGCATGTCTGAGAGGTGGTTCCTGCATGCCCGGCAAGTGATTCCGGAGTGTTCGCCAAGTGGTTCTGGCATAGTCGGCAGGTGATTTTGGCATGTCCGGCAGGTGGTTCCAGCCAGTCGAACAGGTGGCTCCGGCGTGCTCGGCAGGTGGTTCCGGTCTGTCCGCTAGGTGATTCCGGCGTGTCCGGCACGTGCTTCCGGCACGTCTGAGAGGTGGTTCCGCCATGCGCGACAGGTGATTTCGGAGTGTCCGCCAGGTGGTTCTGGCATACCCGGCAGGTGATTTTGGCGTGTCCGGCAGGTGTTTCTGGCGAGTCGAGCAGGTGGCTCAGGCATGCTCGGCAGGTGCTTCCGGCGTCTCCGGCACGTGGTTCTGGTGTGTCTGAGAGCTGGTTCCGGCATGTCCGGCAGATGATTCCGGAGTGTCCGCCAAGTGGTTCTGGCATACCCGGCTGGTGATTTGGACATGTCAGGTAGGTGGTTCCGGCGAGTCGAGCAGGTGGCTCCGGCGTGCTCGGCAGGTTGTTCAGACGGGTCTGGCAGGTGTTTTCCGTCTGTTCGGGGTGTGGTTCCAGCATCTCATGCACATGGTTCTGGCACGTGTGAGATGTGGTTCCGGCCGGCCCGACAGGTGTTTCCACAGTGTCCGCCAAGTGGTACTGGCGTAGTTGGCAGGTGATTTTGGCATGACCGGCAGGTGGTTCCAGCAAGCCCGGCAGGTGATTCCGAAGTGTTCCCCAACTGGTTGTGGCGTAGCCGGCAGGTGATTTTTGCGTGTCCGGCAGGTGGTTCTGGCGAGTCGAGCAGGTGGTTCCGGCGTGCTCGGCAGGTGCTTCCGGGGTCATTGGCACGTGGTTCTGGCATATCTGAGAGGTGGTTCCGGCATGCCCGGCAGGTGATTCCGGAGTGTTCGCCAAGTGTTTCCGGCGTAGCCGGCAGGTGATTTTGCATGTCCAGCGGTCGTTCCGGCGGGTCGAGCCGGTGGTTCCTGCGTGTCCGGCAGGTGGTTCCGGTCTGTCCGGCAGGTGGTTCTGTGGTGTCCGGCACGAGGTTCAGTCTGAGAGGCTGTGCCGGCATGCCCCTCACGTGATTCCGGCTTGTCCCCGAAGTGGTGCTGGTGTAGCGGGCAGGTGATTTTGGCGTGTCCGGCAGGTGGTTCAGGCGAGTTGAGCAGGTGGTTGCGACGTGCTCGGCAGGTGCTTCCGTCGTCTCCGGCACGTGTTTCTGGCACATCTGACTGGTGGTTCCGGCATGCCCAAAAGTTGATTCCGGTCTGTCCGGTAGGTGGTTCCGGCGTGCACGGCACGTGGTTCTGGTACGTCTCAGAGGTGGTTGCGTATGCCCAACAGGTGATTCCGGACTGTCCGCCACGTGCTTCTGGCACGTCTGAGAGGTGGTTCCAACATGCCCTGCAGGTCATTTCGGAGAGTCGTCCAAGTGGTTCTGGCGTAGCCCGCAGGTGATTTTGGCGTGTCCGGCAGGTGGTTCCGCCATGCTCGGCAGGTGGTTCACGCATGGCCGTCACGTGGTTCCAGTCTGTCCAGTACGTGTTTCCAGCTTCTCCGGCAGGAGGTTCTGGTACGTCTGAGAGGTGGTTCCGCCATGGCTGGCAGGTGATCCCGGACTGTCCCCCAGGTGGTTCTGGCATAGCCAGCAGTTAATATTGGCCTGTCCGGCAGGTGGTTCCAGCCAGTCGAACAGGTGGCTCCGGCGGGCTCGGCAGGTGGTTCCGGTCTGTCCGCTAGGTGATTCCGGCGTGTCCGGCACGTGCTTCCGGCACGTCTGAGAGGTGGTTCCGGCATGCGCGACAGGTGATTTCGGAGTGTCCGCCAGGTGGTTCTGGCGTACCCGGCAGGTGATTTTGGCGTGTCCGGCAGGTGTTTCTGGCGAGTCGAGCAGGTGGCTCCGGCATGCTCGGCAGGTGCTTCCGGCGTCTCCGGCACGTGGTTCTGGTGTGTCTGAGAGCTGGTTCCGGCATGTCCGGCAGATGATTCCGGAGTGTCCGCCAAGTGGTTCTGGCATACCCGGCTGGTGATTTGGGCATGTCAGGTAGGTGGTTCCGGCGAGTCGAGCAGGTGGCTCCGGCGTGCTCGGCAGGTTGTTCAGACGGGTCTGGCAGGTGTTTTCCGTCTGTTCGGGGTGTGGTTGCAGCATCTCATGCACATGGTTCTGGCACGTCTGAGATGTGGTTCCGGCCGGCCCGACAGGTGTTTCCACAGTGTCCGCCAAGTGGTACTGGCGTAGTTGGCAGGTGATTTTGGCATGACCGGCAGGTGGTTCCAGCAAGCCCGGCAGGTGATTCCGAAGTGTTCCCCAACTGGTTGTGGCGTAGCCGGCAGGTGATTTTTGCGTGTCCGGCAGGTGGTTCTGGCGAGTTGAGCAGGTGGTTCCGGCGTGCTCGGCAGGTGCTTCCGGGGTCATTGGCACGTGGTTCTGGCTTATCTGAGACGTGGTTCAGGCATGCCCGGCAGGTGATTCTGGAGTGTTCGTCAAGTGTTTCCGGCGTAGCCGGCAGGTGATTTTGCATGACCAGCGGTCGTTCCGGCGGGTCGAGCCGGTGGTTCCTGCGTGTCCGGCAGGTGGTTCCGGTCTGTCCGGCATGTGGTTCTGTGGTGTCCGGCACGAGGTTCAGTCTGAGAGGCTGTGCCGGCATGCCCCTCACGTGATTCCGGCTTGTCCCCGAAGTGGTGCTGGTGTAGCGGGCAGGTGATTTTGGCGTGTCCGGCAGGTGGTTCAGGCGAGTCGAGCAGGTGGTTCCGGCGTGCTCGGCTGGTGCTTCCGGGGTCATTGGCACTGGGTTCTGGCACGTCTGAGAGGTGGTTCCTGCATGCCCGGCAAGTGATTCCGGAGTGTTCGCCAAGTGGTTCTGGCATAGTCGGCAGGTGATTTTGGCATGTCCGGCAGGTGGTTCAGGCGAGTTGAGCAGGTGGTTCCAACGTGCTTGGCAGGTGCTTCCGGCGTCTCCGGCACGTGTTTCTGGCACATCTGACAGGTGGTTCCGGCATGCCCGAAAGGTGATTCCGGTCTGTCCGGTAGGTGGTTCCAGCCTGCACGGCACGTGGTTCTGGTACGTCTCAGAGGTGGTTGCGCATGCCCAACAGGTTATTCCGGACTGTCCGCCACATGGTTCTGGCACGTCTGAGAGGTGGTTCCGGCATGCCCGGCAGGTCATCCCAGAGAGTCCTCCAAGTGGTTCTGGCATAACACGCAGGTGATTTTGGCGTGTCTGGCAGGTTGTTCCGTTGTGCTTGGCAGGTGGTTCAGGCTTGGCCGGCAGGTGGTTCCAGACTGTCCAGGACGTGTTTCCAGCTTCTCCGGCAGGTGGTTCTGGTACGTGTGAGAGGTGGTTCCGCCATGGCTGGCAGGTGATCCCGGACTGTCCCCCAGGTGGTTCTGGCATAGCCAGCAGTTGATATTGGCCTGTCCGGCAGGTGGTTCCAGCCAGTCGAACAGGTGGCTCCGGCGTGCTCGGCAGGTGGTTCCGGTCTGTCCGCTAGGTGATTCCGGCGTGTCCGGCACGTGCTTCCGGCACGTCTGAGAGGTGGTTCCGCCATGCGCGACAGGTGATTTCGGAGTGTCCGCCAGGTGGTTCTGGCATACCCGGCAGGTGATTTTGGCGTGTCCGGCAGGTGTTTCTGGCGAGTCGAGCAGGTGGCTCCGGCATGCTCGGCAGGTGCTTCCGGCGTCTCCGGCACGTGGTTCTGGTGTGTCTGAGAGCTGGTTCCGGCATGTCCGGCAGATGATTCCGGAGTGTCCGCCAAGTGGTTCTGGCGTAGCCGGCTGGTGATTTGGGCATGTCAGGTAGGTGGTTCCGGCGAGTCAAGCAGGTGGCTCCGGCGTGCTCGGCAGGTTGTTCAGACGGGTCTGGCAGGTGTTTTCCGTCTGTTCGGGGTGTGGTTCCAGCATCTCATGCACATGGTTCTGGCACGTGTGAGATGTGGTTCCGGCCGGCCCGACAGGTGTTTCCACAGTGTCCGCCAAGTGGTACTGGCGTAGTTGGCAGGTGATTTTGGCATGACCGGCAGGTGGTTCCAGCAATCCCGGCAGGTGATTCCGAAGTGTTCCCCAACTGGTTGTGGCGTAGCCGGCAGGTGATTTTTGCGTGTCCGGCAGGTGGTTCTGGCGAGTCGAGCAGGTGGTTCCGGCGTGCTAGGCAGGTGCTTCCGGGGTCATTGGCACGTGGTTCTGGCTTATCTGAGAGGAGGTTCCGGCATGCCCGGCAGGTGATTCCGGAGTGTTCGCCAAGTGTTTCCGGCGTAGCCGGCAGGTGATTTTGCATGTCCAGCGGTCGTTACGGCGGGTCGAGCCGGTGGTTCCGGCGTGTCCGGCAGGTGGTTCCGGTCTGTCCGGCAGGTGGTTCTGTGGTGTCCGGCACGAGGTTCAGTCTGAGAGGCTGTGCCGGCATGCCCCTCACGTGATTCCGGCTTGTCCCCGAAGTGGTGCTGGTGTAGCGGGCAGGTGATTTTGGCGTGTCCGGCAGGTGGTTCAGGCGAGTTGAGCAGGTGGTTGCGACGTGCTCGGCAGGTGCTTCCGGCGTCTCCGGCACGTGTTTCTGGCACATCTGACTGGTGGTTCCGGCATGCCCAAAAGTGGATTCCGGTCTGTCCGGTAGGTGGTTCCGGCGTGCACGGCACGTGGTTCTGGTACGTCTCAGAGGTGGTTGCGTATGCCCAACAGGTGATTCCGGACTGTCCGCCACGTGCTTCTGGCACGTCTGAGAGGTGGTTCCAACATGCCCGGCAGGTCATTTCGGAGAGTCGCCCAAGTGGTTCTTGCGTAGCCCGCAGGTGATTTTGGCGTGTCCGGCAGGTGGTTCCGCCATGCTCGGCAGGTGGTTCAGGCATGGCCGTCACGTGGTTCCAGTCTGTCCAGGACGTGTTTCCAGCTTCTCTGGCAGGTGGTTCTGGTACGTCTGAGAGGTGGTTCCGCCATGGCTGGCAGGTGATCCCGGACTGTCCCCCAGGTGGTTCTGTCATAGCCAGCAGTTAATATTGGCCTGTCCGGCAGGTGGTTCCAGCCAGTCGAACAGGTGGCTCCGGCGTGCTCGGCAGGTGGTTCCGGTCTGTCCGCTAGGTGATTCCGGCGTGTCCGGCACGTGCTTCCGGCACGTCTGAGAGGTGGTTCCGGCATGCGCGACAGGTGATTTCGGAGTGTCCGCCAGGTGGTTCTGGCGTACCCGGCAGGTGATTTTGGCGTGTCCGGCAGGTGTTTCTGGCGAGTCGAGCAGGTGGCTCCGGCATGCTCGGCAGGTGCTTCCGGCGTCTCCGGCACGTGGTTCTGGTGTGTCTGAGAGCTGGTTCCGGCATGTCCGGCAGATGATTCCGGCGTGTCCGCCAAGTGGTTCTGGCATACCCGGCTGGTGATTTGGGCATGTCAGGTAGGTGGTTCCGGCGAGTCGAGCAGGTGGCTCCGGCGTGCTCGGCAGGTTGTTCAGACGGGTCTGGCAGGTGTTTTCCATCTGTTCGGGGTGTGGTTCCAGCATCTCATGCACATGGTTCTGGCACGTGTGAGATGTGGTTCCAGCCGGCCCGACAGGTGTTTCCACAGTGTCTGCCAAGTGGTACTGGCGTAGTTGGCAGGTGATTTTGGCATGTCCGGCAGGGGGTTCAGGCGAGTTGAGCAGGTGGTTCCAACGTGCTTGGCAGGTGCTTCCGGCGTCTCCGGCACGTGTTTCTGGCACATCTGACAGGTGGTTCCGGCATGCCCGAAAGGTGATTCCGGTCTGTCCGGTAGGTGGTTCCAGCCTGCACGGCATGTGGTTCTGGTACGGCTCAGAGGTGGTTGCGCATGCCCAACAGGTGATTCCGGACTGTCCGCCACATGGTTCTGGCACGTCTGAGAGGTGGTTCCGGCATGCCCGGCAGGTCATCCCAGAGAGTCCTCCAAGTGGTTCTGGCATAACACGCAGGTGATTTTGGCGTGTCTGGCAGGTTGTTCCATTGTGCTTGGCAGGTGGTTCAGGCTTGGCCGGCAGGTGGTTCCAGACTGTCCAGGACGTGTTTCCAGCTTCTCCGGCAGGTGGTTCTGGTACGTGTGAGAGGTGGTTCCGCCATGGCTGGCAGGTGATCCCGGACTGTCCCCCAGGTGGTTCTGGCATAGCCAGCAGTTAATATTGGCCTGTCCGGCAGGTGGTTCCAGCCAGTCGAACAGGTGGGTCAGGCGTGCTCGGCAGGTGGTTCCGGTCTGTCCGCTAGGTGATTCCGGCGTGTCCGGCACGTGCTTCCGGCACGTCTGAGAGGTGGTTCCGGCATGCGCGACAGGTGATTTCGGAGTGTCCGCCAGGTGGTTCTGGCGTACCCGGCAGGTGATTTTGGCGTGTCCGGCAGGTGTTTCTGGCGAGTCGAGCAGGTGGCTCCGGCATGCTCGGCAGGTGCTTCCGGCGTCTCCGGCACGTGGTTCTGGTGTGTCTGAGAGCTGGTTCCGGCATGTCCTGCAGATGATTCCGGAGTGTCCGCCAAGTGGTTCTGGCATACCCGGCTGGTGATTTGGGCATGTCAGGTAGGTGGTTCCGGCGAGTCGAGCAGGTGGCTCCGGCGTGCTCGGCAGGTTGTTCAGACGGGTCTGGCAGGTGGTATCCGTCTGTTCGGGGTGTGGTTCCAGCATCTCATGCACATGGTTCTGGCACGTCTGAGATGTGGTTCCGGCCGGCCCGACAGGTGTTTCCACATGTCTGCCAAGTGGTACAGGCGTAGTTGGCAGGTGATTTTGGCATGACCGGCAGGTGGTTCCAGCAAGCCCGGCAGGTGATTCCGAAGTGTTCCCCAACTGGTTGTGGCGTAGCCGGCAGGTGATTTTTGCGTGTCCGGCAGGTGGTTCTGGCGAGTCGAGCAGGTGGTTCCGGCGTGCTCGGCAGGTGCTTCCGGGGTCATTGGCACGTGGTTCTGGCATATCTGAGAGGTGGTTCCGGCATGCCCGGGAGGTGATTCCGGAGTGTTCGCCAAGTGTTTCCGGAGTAGCCGGCAGGTGATTTTGCATGTCCAGCGGTCGTTCCGGCGGGTCGAGCCGGTGGTTCCGGCGTGTCCGGCAGGTGGTTCCGCCGTGCTCGGCAGGTGGTTGGGGCATGGCCCTCAGGTGGTTCCAGTCTGTCCAGGACGTGTTTCCAGCTTCTCCGGCAGGTGGTTCTGGTACGTCTGAGAGGTGGTTCCGCCATGGCTGGCAGGTGATCCCGGACTGTCCCCCAGGTGGTTCTGGCATAGCCAGCAGTTGATATTGGCCTGTCCGGCAGGTGGTTCCAGCGAGTCGAACAGGTGGCTCCGGCGTTCTTGGCAGGTGGTTCCGGTCTGTCCGGTAGGTGTTTCCGGCGTGTCTGGCACTTGCTTCCGGCACGTCTGAGAGGTGGTTCCGGCATGCGCGACAGGAGATTCCGGAGTGTACGCCAGGTGGTTCTGGTGTACCCGGCAGGTGATTTTGGCGTGTCCGGCTGGTGCTTCTGGCGAGTCGAGCAGGTGGCTCCGGCATGCTCGGCAGGTGCTTCCGGCGTCTCCGGCACTTGGTTCTGGTGTGTCTGAGAGCTGGTTCCGGCATGTCCGGCAGATGATTCCGGAGTGTCCGCCAAGTGGTTCTGGCATACCCAGCAGGTGATTTTGGCATGTCAGGGAGGTGGTACCGGTGAGTCGAGCAGGTGGTTCCGGCGTGCTCAGCAGGTGGTTCAGGCGGTTCTGGCAGGTGGTATCCGTCTGTTCGGGGTGTGGTTCCAGCATCTCATGAACGCGTTTCTGGCACGTCTGAGATGTGGTTCCAGCCGGCCCGACAGGTGTTTCCGCAGTGTCCGCCAAGCGGTTCTGGCGTAGTTGGCAGGTGATTTTGGCATGACTGGAAGGTGGTTCCAGCAAGCCTGGCAGGTGATTCCAAAGTGTTCACCAACTGGTTGTGGCATAGCCGGCAGGTGATTTTTGCGTGATCGGCAGGTGGTTCTGGCGAGTCGAGCAGGTGGTTCCGGCGTGCTCGGCTGGTGCTTCCGTGTTCATTGGCACGGGGTTCTGGCATGTCTGAGAGGTGTTTCCTGCGTGCCCGGCAAGTGATTCCGGAGTGTTCGCCAAGTGGTTCTGGCATAGTCGGCAGGTGATTTTGGCATGTCCGGCAGGTGGTTCAGGCGAGTTGAGCAGGTGGTTCCAACGTGCTTGGCAGGTGCTTCCGGCGTCTCCGGCACGTGTTTCTGGCACATCTGACAGGTGGTTCCGGCATGCCCGAAAGGTGATTCCGGTCTGTCCAGAAGGGGGTTCCAGCCTGCACGGCATGTGGTTCTGGTACGTCTCAGAGGTGGTTGCGCATGCCCAACAGGTGATTCCGGACTGTCCGCCACATGGTTCTGGCACGTCTGAGAGGTGGTTCCGGCATGCCCGGCAGGTCATCCCAGAGAGTCCTCCAAGTGGTTCTGGCATAACACGCAGGTGATTTTGGCGTGTCTGGCAGGTTGTTCCGTTGTTCTTGGCAGGTGGTTCAGGCTTGGCCGGCAGGTGGTTCCAGACTGTCCAGGACGTGTTTCCAGCTTCTCCGGCAGGTGGTTCTGGTACGTCTGAGAGGTGGTTCCGCCATGGCTGGCAGGTGATTCCGGACCGTCCCCCAGGTGGTTCTGGCATAGCCAGCAGTTGATATTGGCCTGTCCGGCAGGTGGTTCCAGCCAGTCGAACAGGTGGCTCCGGCGTGCTCGGCAGGTGGTTCCGGTCTGTCCGGTAGGTGATTCCGGAGTGTCCGGCACGTGCTTCCAGCACGTCTGAGAGGTGGTTCCGGCATGCGCGACAGGTGATTTCAGAGTGTCCGCCAGGTGGTTCTGGCGTACCCGGCAGGTGATTTTGGCGTGTCCGCCAAGTGGTTCTGGCATACCCGGCTGGTGATTTGGGCATGTCAGGTAGGTGGTTCTGGCGAGTCGAGCAGGTGGCTCCGGCGTGCTCGGCAGGTTGTTCAGACGGGTCTGGCAGGTGTTTTCCGTCTGTTCGGGGTGTGGTTCCAGCATCTCATGCACATGGTTCTGGCACGTGTGAGATGTGGTTCCGGCCGGCCCGACAGGTGTTTCCACAGTGTCCGCCAAGTGGTACTGGCGTAGTTGGCAGGTGATTTTGGCATGACCGGCAGGTGGTTCCAGCAAGCCCGGCAGGTGATTCCGAAGTGTTCCCCAACTGGTTGTGGCGTAGCCGGCAGGTGATTTTTGCGTGTCCGGCAGGTGGTTCTGGCGAGTCGAGCAGGTGGTTCCGGCGTGCTCGGCAGGTGCTTCCGGGGTCATTGGCACGTGGTTCTGGCATATCTGTGAGGTGGTTCCGGCATGCCCGGCAGGTGATTCCGGAGTGTTGCCAAGTGTTTCCGGCGTGGCCGGCAGGTGATTTTGCATGTCCAGCGGTCGTTCCGGTGGGTCGAGCCGGTGGTTCCGGCGTGTCCGGCAGGTGGTTCCGGTCTGTCCGGCAGGTGGTTCAGTGGTGTCCGGCACGAGGTTCAGTCTGAGAGGCTGTGCCGGCATGCCCCTCACTTGATTCCGGCTTGTCCCGAATTGGTGCTGGTGTAGCGGGCAGGTGATTTTGGCGTGTCCGGCAGGTGGTTCATGCGAGTTGAGCAGGTGGTTGCGAAGTGCTCGGCAGGTGCTTCCGGCGTCTCCGGCACGTGTTTCTGGCACATCTGACAGGTTGTTCCGGCATGCCCAAAAGTTGATTCCGGTCTGTCCGGTAGGTGGTTCCGGCGTGCATGGCAGGTGGTTCTGGTACGTCTCAGAGGAGGTTGCGCATGCCCAACAGGTGATTCCGGACTGTCCGCCACACGGTTCTGGCACGTCTGAGAGGTGGTTCCGGCATGCCCGGCAGGTCATCCCAGAGAGTCCTCCAAGTGGTTCTGGCATAACACGCAGGTGATTTTGGCGTCTCTGGCAGGTTGTTCCGTTGTGCTTGGCAGGTGGTTCAGGCTTGGCCGGCTGGTGGTTCCAGTCTGTCCAGGACGTGTTTCCAGCTTCTCCGGCAGGTGGTTCTGTTACGTCTGAGAGGTGGTTCCGCCATGGCTGGCAGGTGATCCCGGACTGTCCCCCAGGTGGTTCTGGCATAGCCAGCAGTTGATATTGGCCTGTCCGGCAGGTGGTTCCAGCGAGTCGAACAGGTGGCTCCGGCGTTCTTGGCAGGTGGTTCCGGTCTGTCCGGTAGGTGTTTCCGGCGTGTCTGGCATGTGCTTCCGGCACGTCTGAGAGGTGGTTCCGGCATGCGCGGCAGGTGATTCCGTAGTGTCCGCCAGGTGGTTCTGGCGTACCCGGCAGGTGATTTTGGCGTGTCCGGCAGGTGTTTCAGGCGAGTCGATCAGGTGGCTCCGGCATGCTCGGCAGGTGCTTCCGGCGTCTCCGGCACTTGGTTCTGGTGTGTCTGAGAGCTGGTTCCGGCATGTCCGGCAGATGATTCCGGAGTGTCCGCCAAGTGGTTCTGGCATACCCGGCTGGTGACTTGGGCATGTCAGGTAGGTGGTTCCGGCGAGTCGAGCAGGTGGCTCCGGCGTGCTCGGCAGGTTGTTCAGACGGGTCTGGCAGGTGTTTTCCGTCTGTTCGGGGTGTGGTTCCAGCATCTCATGCACATGGTTCTGGCACGTTTGAGATGTGGTTCCGGCCGGCCCGAGAGGTGTTTCCACAGTGTCCGCCAAGTGGTACTGGCGTAGCCGGCAGTTGATTTCTGCGTGTCCGGAAGGTGGTTCTGGCGAGTCGAGCAGGTGGTTCCGGCGTGCCCGGCAGGTGATTCCGGAGTGTTCGCCAAGTGTTTCCGGCGTAGCCGGCAGGTGATTTTGCATGTCCAGCGGTCGTTCCGGCGGGTCGAGCCGGTGGTTCCGGCGTGTCTGGCAGGTGGTTCCGGTCTGTCTGGCAGGTGGTTCTGTGGTGTCCGGCACGAGGTTCAGTCTGAGAGGCTGTGCCGGCATGCCCCTCACGTGATTCCGGCTTGTCCCCGAAGTGGTGCTGGTGTAGCGGGCAGGTGATTTTGGCGTGTCCGGCAGGTGGTTCAGGCGAGTTGAGCAGGTGGTTGCGACGTGCTCGGCAGGTGCTTCCGGCGTCTCCGGCACGTCTTTCTGGCACATCTGACTTGTGGTTCCGGCATGCCCAAGAGTTGATTCCGGTCTGTCCGGTAGGTGGTTCCGGCGTGCACGGCACGTGGTTCTGGTTCGTCTCAGATGTGGTTGAGTATGCCTAACAGGTGATTCCGGACTGTCCGCCATGTGCTTCTGGCACGTCTGAGAGGTGGTTCCGACATGCCCGGCAGGTCATTTCGGAGAGTCGTCCAAGTGGTTCTGGCGTAGCCCGCAGATGATTTTGGCGTGTCCGGCAGGTGGTTCCGCCATGCTCGGCAGGTGGTTCAGGCATGGCCGTCACGTGGTTCCAATCTGTCCAGGACGTGTTTCCAGCTTCTCCGGCAGGTGGTTCTGGACGTCTGAGAGGTGGTTCCGCCATGGCTGGCAGGTGATCCCGGACTGTCCCCCAGGTGGTTCTGGCATAGCCAGCAGTTGATATTGGCCTGTCCGGCAGGTGGTTCCAGCGAGTCGAACAGGTGGCTCCGGCGTTCTTGGCAGGTGGTTCCGGTCTCTCCGGAAGGTGTTTCCGGCGTGTCTGGCACGTGCTTCCGGCACGTCAGTGCGGTGGTTCCGGCATGCGCGGCAGGTGATTCCGTAGTGTCCGCCTGGTGGTTCTGGCATACCCGGCAGGTGATTTTGGCGTGTCCGGCAGGTGTTTCTGGCGAGTCGAGCAGGTGGCTCCGGCATGCTCGGCAGGTGCTTCCGGCGTCTCCGGCACTTGGTTCTGGTGTGTCTGAGAGCTGGTTCCGGCATGTCCGGCAGATGATTCCGGAGTGTCCGCCAAGTGGTTCTGGCATACCCGGCTGGTGATTTGGGCATGTCAGGTAGGTGGTTCCGGCGAGTCGAGCAGATGGCTCCGGCGTGCTCGGCAGGTTGTTCAGACGGGTCTGGCAGGTGTTTTCCGTCTGTTCGGGGTGTGGTTCCAGCATCTCATGCACATGGTTCTGGCACGTCTGAGATGTGGTTCCGGCCGGCCCGACAGGTGTTTCCACAGTGTCCGCCAAGTGGTACTGGCGTAGTTGGCAGGTGATTTTGGCATGACCGGCAGGTGGTTCCAGCAAGCCCGGCAGGTGATTCCGAAGTGTTCCCCAACTGGTTGTGGCGTACCCGGCAGGTGATTTCTGCGTGTCCGGAAGGTGGTTCTGGCGAGTCGAGCAGGTGGTTCCGGCGTGCTCGGCAGGTGCTTCCGGGGTCATTGGCACGTGGTTCTGGCTTATCTGAGAGGTGGTTCCGGCATGCCCGGCAGGTGATTCCGGAGTGTTCGCCAAGTGTTTCCGGAGTAGCCGGCAGGTGATTTTGCATGTCCAGCGGTCGTTCCGGCGGGTCGAGCCGGTGGTTCCGGCGTGTCCGGCAGGTGGTTCCGGTCTGTCCGGCAGGTGGTTCTGTGGTGTCCGGCACGAGGTTCAGTCTGAGAGGCTGTGCCGGCATGCCCCTCACGTGATTCCGGCTTGTCACCGAAGTGGTGCTGGTGTAGCGGGCAGGTGATTTTGGTGTGTCCGGCAGGTGGTTCAGGCGAGTTGAGCAGGTGGTTGCGACGTGCTCGGCAGGTGCTTCCGGCGTCTCCGGCACGTGTTTCTGGCACATCTGACTGGTGGTTCCGGCATGCCCAAAAGTTGATTCCGGTCTGTCCGGTCGGTGGTTCCGGCGTGCACGGCACGTGGTTCTGGTACGTCTCAGAGGTGGTTGCGTATGCCCAACAGGTGATTGCGGACTGTCCGCCACGTGCTTCTGGCACGTCTGAGAGGTGGTTCCAACATGCCTGGCGGGTCATTTCGGAGAGTCGTCCAAGTGGGTCTGGCGTAGCCCGCAGGTGATTTTGGCGTGTCCGGCAGGTGGTTCCGCCGTCCTCGGCAGGTGGTTGAGGCATGGCCGTCAGGTGGTTCCAGTCTGTCCAGGACGTGTTTCCAGCTTCTCCGGCAGGTGGTTCTGGTACGTCTGAGAGGTGGTTCCGCCATGGCTGGCAGGTGATCCCGGACTGTCCCCCAGGTGGTTCTGGCATAGCCAGCAGTTGATATTGGCCTGTCCGGCAGGTGGTTCCAGCGAGTCGAACAGGTGGCTCCGGCGTTCTTGGCAGGTGGTTCCGGTCTTTCCGGTAGGTGTTTCCGGCGTGTCTGGCACTTGCTTCCGGCACGTCTGAGAGGTGGTTCCGGCATGCGCGACAGGAGATTCCGGAGTGTACGCGAGGTGGTTCTGGCGTACCCGGCAGGTGATTTTGGCGTGTCCGGCTGGTGCTTCTGGCGAGTCGAGCAGGTGGCTCCGGCATGCTCGGCAGGTGCTTCCGGCGTCTCCGGCACTTGGTTCTGGTGTGTCTGAGAGCTGGTTCCGGCATGTCCGGCAGATGATTCCGGAGTGTCCGCCAAGTGGTTCTGGCATACCCAGCAGGTGATTTTGGCGTGTCAGGGAGGTGGTACCGGTGAGTCGAGCAGGTGGTTCCGGCGTGCTCAGCAGGTGGTTCAGGCGGTTCTGGCAGGTGGTATCCGTCTGTTCGGGGTGTGGTTCCAGCATCTCATGAACGCGTTTCTGGCACGTCTGAGATGTGGTTCCGGCCGGCCCGACAGGTGTTTCCGCAGTGTCCGCCAAGCGGTTCTGGCGTAGTTGACAGGTGATTTTGGCATGACTGGAAGGTGGTTCCAGCAAGCCTGGCAGGTGATTCCAAAGTGTTCACCAACTGGTTGTGGCATAGCCGGCAGGTGATTTTTGCGTGATCGGCAGGTGGTTCTGGCGAGTCGAGCAGGTGGTTCCGGCGTGCTCGGCTGGTGCTTCCGTGTTCATTGGCACGGGGTTCTGGCATGTCTGAGAGGTGGTTCCTGCTTGCCGGGCAAGTGATTCCGGAGTGTTCGCCAAGTGGTTCTGGCATAGTCGGCAGGTGATTTTGGCATGTCCGGCAGGTGGTTCAGGCGAGTTGAGCAGGTGGTTCCAACGTGCTTGGCAGGTGCTTCCGGCGTCTCCGGCACGTGTTTCTGGCACATCTGACAGGTGGTTCCGGCATGCCCGAAAGGTGATTCCGGTCTGTCCAGAAGGGGGTTCCAGCCTGCACGGCATGTGGTTCTGGTACGTCTCAGAGGTGGTTGCGCATGCCCAACAGGTGATTCCGGACTGTCCGCCACATGGTTCTGGCACGTCTGAGAGGTGGTTCCGGCATGCCCGGCAGGTCATCCCAGAGAGTCCTCCAAGTGGTTCTGGCATAACACGCAGGTGATTTTGGCGTGTCTGGCAGGTTGTTCCGTTGTTCTTGGCAGGTGGTTCAGGCTTGGCCGGCAGGTGGTTCCAGACTGTCCAGGACGTGTTTCCAGCTTCTCCGGCAGGTGGTTCTGGTACGTGTGAGAGGTGGTTCCGCCGTGGCTGGCAGGTGATCCCGGACTGTCCCCCAGGTGGTTCTGGCATAGCCAGCAGTTGATATTGGCCTGTCCGGCAGGTGGTTCCAGCCAGTCGAACAGGTGGCTCCGGCGTTCTTGGCAGGTGTTTCCGGTCTGTCCGGTAGGTGTTTCCGGCGTGTCTGGCATGTGCTTCCGGCACGTCTGAGAGGTGGTTCCGGCATGCGCGGCAGGTGATTCCGTAGTGTCCGCCAGGTGGTTCTGGCGTACCCGGCAGGTGATTTTGGCGTGTCCGGCAGGTGTTTCAGGCGAGTCGATCAGGTGGCTCCGGCATGCTCGGCAGGTGCTTCCGGCGTCTCCGGCACGTGGTTCTGGTGTGTCTGAGAGCTGGTTCCGGCATGTCCGGCAGATGATTCCGGAGTGTCCGCCAAGTGGTTCTGGCATACCCGGCTGGTGACTTGGGCATGTCAGGTAGGTGGTTCCGGCGAGTCGAGCAGGTGGCTCCGGCGTGCTCGGCAGGTTGTTCAGACGGGTCTGGCAGGTGTTTTCCGTCTGTTCGGGGTGTGGTTCCAGCATCTCATGCACATGGTTCTGGCACGTTTGAGATGTGGTTCCGGCCGGCCCGAGAGGTGTTTCCACAGTGTCCGCCAAGTGGTACTGGCGTAGCCGGCAGTTGATTTCTGCGTGTCCGGAAGGTGGTTCTGGCGAGTCGAGCAGGTGGTTCCGGCGTGCCCGGCAGGTGATTCCGGAGTGTTCGCCAAGTGTTTCCGGCGTAGCCGGCAGGTGATTTTGCATGTCCAGCGGTCGTTCCGGCGGGTCGAGCCGGTGGTTCCGGCGTGTCCGGCAGGTGGTTCCGGTCTGTCCGGCAGGTGGTTCTGTGGTGTCCGGCACGAGGTTCAGTCTGAGAGGCTGTGCCGGCATGCCCCTCACGTGATTCCGGCTTGTCCCCGAAGTGGTGCTGGTGTAGCGGGCAGGTGATTTTGGCGTGTCCGGCAGGTGGTTCAGGCGAGTTGAGCAGGTGGTTGCGACGTGCTCGGCAGGTGCTTCCGGCGTCTCCGGCACGTCTTTCTGGCACATCTGACTTGTGGTTCCGGCATGCCCAAGAGTTGATTCCGGTCTGTCCGGTAGGTGGTTCCGGCGTGCACGGCACGTGGTTCTGGTTCGTCTCAGATGTGGTTGAGTATGCCTAACAGGTGATTCCGGACTGTCCGCCATGTGCTTCTGGCACGTCTGAGAGGTGGTTCCGACATGCCCGGCAGGTCATTTCGGAGAGTCGTCCAAGTGGTTCTGGCGTAGCCCGCAGATGATTTTGGCGTGTCCGGCAGGTGGTTCCGCCATGCTCGGCAGGTGGTTCAGCATGGCCGTCACGTGGTTCCAATCTGTCCAGGACGTGTTTCCAGCTTCTCCGGCAGGTGGTTCTGGACGTCTGAGAGGTGGTTCCGCCATGGCTGGCAGGTGATCCCGGACTGTCCCCCAGGTGGTTCTGGCATAGCCAGCAGTTGATATTGGCCTGTCCGGCAGGTGGTTCCAGCGAGTCGAACAGGTGGCTCCGGCGTTCTTGGCAGGTGGTTCCGGTCTCTCCGGAAGGTGTTTCCGGCGTGTCTGGCACGTGCTTCCGGCACGTCAGTGCGGTGGTTCCGGCATGCGCGGCAGGTGATTCCGTAGTGTCCGCCAGGTGGTTCTGGCATACCCGGCAGGTGATTTTGGCGTGTCCGGCAGGTGTTTCTGGCGAGTCGAGCAGGTGGCTCAGGCATGCTCGGAACCTGCTTCCGGCGTCTCCGGCACGTGGTTCTGGTGTGTCTGAGAGCTGGTTCCGGCATGTCCGGCAGATGATTCCGGAGTGTCCGCCAAGTGGTTCTGGCATACCCGGCTGGTGACTTGGGCATGTCAGGTAGGTGGTTCCGGCGAGTCGAGCAGGTGGCTCCGGCGTGCTCGGCAGGTTGTTCAGACGGGTCTGGCAGGTGTTTTCCGTCTGTTCGGGGTGTGGTTCCAGCATCTCATGCACATGGTTCTGGCATGTCTGAGATGTGGTTCCGGCCGGCCCGACAGGTGTTTCCACAGTGTCCGCCAAGTGGTACTGGCGTAGTTGGCAGGTGATTTTGGCATGACCGGCAGGTGGTTCCAGCAAGCCCGGCAGGTGATTCCGAAGTGTTCCCCAACTGGTTGTGGCGTAGCCGGCAGGTGATTTTTGCGTGTCCGGCAGGTGGTTCTGGCGAGTCGAGCAGGTGGTTCCGGCGTGCTTGGCAGGTGCTTCCGGGGTCATTGGCACGTGGTTCTGGCATATCTGAGAGGTGGTTCCGGCATGCCCGGCAGGTGATTCCGGAGTGTTCGCCAAGTGTTTCCGGCGTAGCCGGCAGGTGATTTTGCATGTCCAGCGGTCGTGCCGGCGGGTCGAGCCGGTGGTTCCGGCGTGTCCGGCAGGTGGTTCCGGTCTGTCCGGCAGGTGGTTCTGTGGTGTCCGGCACGAGGTTCAGTCTGAGAGGCTGTGCCGGCATGCCCCTCACGTGATTCCAGGTTGTCCCCAAAGTGGTGCTGGTGTAGCGGTTAGGTGATTTTGGCATGTCCGGCAGGTGGTTCAGGCGAGTTGAGCAGGTGGTTCCGGCGTGCTCGGCTGGTGCTTCCGGGGTCATTGGCACGGGGTTCTGGCATGTCTGAGAGGTGGTTCCTGCATGCCCGGCAAGTGATTCCGGAGTGTTCGCCAAGTGGTTCTGGCATAGTCGGCAGGTGATTTTGGCATGTCCGGCAGGTGGTTCAGGCGAGTTGAGCAGGTGGTTCCAACGTGCTTGGCAGGCGCTTCCGGCGTCTCCGGCACGTGTTTCTGGCACATCTGACAGGTGGTTCCGGCATGCCCGAAAGGTGATTCCGGTCTGTCCGGTAGGTGGTTCCAGCCTGCACGGCATGTGGTTCTGGTACGTCTCAGAGGTGGTTGCGCATGCCCAACAGGTGATTCCGGACTGTCCGCCACATGGTTCTGGCACGTCTGAGAGGTGGTTCCGGCATGCCCGGCAGGTCATCCCAGAGAGTCCTCCAAGTGGTTCTGGCATAACACGCAGGTGATTTTGGCGTGTCTGGCAGGTTGTTCCGTTGTGCTTGGCAGGTGGTTCAGGCTTGGCCGGCAGGTGGTTCCAGACTGTCCAGGACGTGTTTCCAGCTTCTCCGGCAGGTGGTTCTGGTACGTGTGAGAGGTGGTTCCGCCATGGCTGGCAGGTGATCCCGGACTGTCCCCCAGGTGGTTCTGGCATAGCCAGCAGTTAATATTGGCCTGTCCGGCAGGTGGTTCCAGCCAGTCGAACAGGTGGGTCCGGCGTGCTCGGCAGGTGGTTCCGGTCTGTCCGCTAGGTGATTCCGGCGTGTCCGGCACGTGCTTCCGGCACGTCTGAGAGGTGGTTCCGGCATGCGCGACAGGTGATTTCGGAGTGTCCGCCAGGTGGTTCTGGCGTACCCGGCAGGTGATTTTGGCGTGTCCGGCAGGTGTTTCTGGCGAGTCGAGCAGGTGGCTCCGGCATGCTCGGCAGGTGCTTCCGGCGTCTCCGGCACGTGGTTCTGGTGTGTCTGAGAGCTGGTTCCGGCATGTCCTGCAGATGATTCCGGAGTGTCCGCCAAGTGGTTCTGGCATACCCGGCTGGTGATTTGGGCATGTCAGGTAGGTGGTTCCGGCGAGTCGAGCAGGTGGCTCCGGCGTGCTCGGCAGGTTGTTCAGACGGGTCTGGCAGGTGGTATCCGTCTGTTCGGGGTGTGGTTCCAGCATCTCATGCACATGGTTCTGGCATGTCTGAGATGTGGTTCCGGCCGGCCCGACAGGTGTTTCCACAGTGTCCGCCAAGTGGTACTGGCGTAGTTGGCAGGTGATTTTGGCATGACCGGCAGGTGGTTCCAGCAAGCCCGGCAGGTGATTCCGAAGTGTTCCCCAACTGGTTGTGGCGTAGCCGGCAGGTGATTTTTGCGTTTCCGGCAGTTGGTTCTGGCGAGTCGAGCAGGTGGTTCCGGCGTGCTCGGCAGGTGCTTGCGGGGTCATTGGCACGTGGTTCTGGCATATCTGAGAGGTGGTTCCGGCATGCCCGGCAGGTGATTCCGGAGTGTTCGCCAAGTGTTTCCGGCATAGCCGGCAGGTGATTTTGCATGTCCAGCGGTCGTTCCGGCGGGTCGAGCCGGTGGTTCCGGCGTGTCCGGCAGGTGGTTCCGGTCTGTCCGGTAGGTGGTTCTGTGGTGTCCGGTTCGAGGTTCAGTCTGAGAGGCTGTGCCGGCATGCCCCTCACGTGATTCCGGCTTGTCCCCGAAGTGGTGCTGGTGTAGTGGGCAGGTGATTTTGGCGTGTCCGGCAGGTGGTTCAGGCGAGTTGAGCAGGTGGTTGCAACCTGATCGGCAGGTGCTTCCGGCGTCTCCGGCACGTGTTTCTGGCACATCTGACTGGTGGTTCCAGCATGCCCAAAAGTGGATTCCGGTCTGTCCGGTAGGTGGTTCCGGCGTGCACGGCACGTGGTTCTGGTACGTCTCAGAGGTGGTTGCGTATGCCCAACAGGTGATTCCGGACTGTCCGCCACGTGCTTCTGGCACGTCTGAGAGGTGGATCCAACATGCCCGGCAGGTCATTTCGGAGATTCGTCCAAGTGGTTCTGGCGTAGCCCGCAGGTGATTTTGGCGTGTCCGGCAGGTGGTTCCGCCGTGCTCGGCAGGTGGTTCAGGCATGGCCGTCACGTGGTTCCAGTCTGTCCAGGACGTGTTTCCAGCTTCTCCGGGAGGTGGTTCTGGTACGTCTGAGAGGTGGTTCCGCCATGGCTGGCAGGTGATCCCGGACTGTCCCCCAGGTGGTTCTGGCATAGCCAGCAGTTGATATTGGCCTGTCCGGCAGGTGGTTCCAGCGAGTCGAACAGGTCGCTCCGGCGTTCTTGGCAGGTGGTTCCGGTCTGTCCGGTAGGTGTTTCCGGCGTGTCTGGCATGTGCTTCCGGCACCTCTGAGAGGTGGTTCCGGCATGCGCGGCAGGTGATTCCGTAGTGTCCGACAGGTGGTTCTGGCATACCCGGCAGGTGATTTTGGCGTGTCCGGCAGGTGTTTCTGGGTAGTCGAGCAGGTGGCTCCGGCATGCTCGGCAGGTTCTTCCGGCGTCTCCGGCACTTGGTTGTGGTGTGTCTGAGAGCTGGTTCCGGCATGTCCGGCAGATGATTCCGGAGTGTCCGCCAAGTGGTTCTGGCATACCCGGCTGGTGATTTGGGCATGTCAGATAGGTGGTTCCGGCGAGTCGAGCAGGTGGCTCCGGCGTGCTCGGCAGGTTGTTCAGACGGGTCTGGCAGGTGTTTTCCGTCTGTTCGGGGTGTGGTTCCAGCATCTCATGCACATGGTTCTGGCACGTGTGAGATGTGGTTCCGGCCGGCCCGACAGGTGTTTCCACAGTGTCCGCCAAGTGGTACTGGCGTAGTTGGCAGGTGATTTTGGCATGACCGGCAGGTGGTTCCAGCAAGCCCGGCAGGTGATTCCGAAGTGTTCCCCAACTGGTTGTGGCGTAGCCGGCAGGTGATTTTTGCGTGTCCGGCAGGTGGTTCTGGCGAGTCGAGCAGGTGGTTCCGGCGTGCTCGGCAGGTGCTTCCGGGGTCATTGGCACGTGGTTCTGGCTTATCTGAGAGGTGGTTCCGGCATGCCCGGCATGTGATTCCGGAGTGTTCGCCAAGTGTTTCCGGCGTAGCCGGCAGGTGATTTTGCATGTCCAGCGGTCGTTCCGGCGGGTCGAGCCGGTGGTTCCGGCGTGTCCGGCAGGTGGTTCCGGTCTGTCCGGCAGGTGGTTCTGTGGTGTCCGGCATGAGGTTCAGTCTGAGAGGCTGTGCCGGCATGCCCCTCACGTGATTCCGGTTTGTCCCCGAAGTGGTGCTGGTGTAGCGGGCAGGTGATTTTGGCGTGTCCGGCAGGTGGTTCAGGCGAGTTGAGCAGGTGGTTGAGACGTGCTCGGCAGGTGCTTCCGGCGTCTCCGGCACGTGTTTCTGGCACATCTGACTGGTGGTTCCGGCATGCCGGAGAGGTGATTCCGGTCTGTCCGGTAGGTGGTTCCGGCGTGCACGGCACGTGGTTCTGGTACGTCTCAGAGGTGGTTGCGTATGCCCAACAGTTGATTCCGGACTGTCCGCCACGTGCTTCTGGCACGTCTGAGAGGTGGTTCCAACATGCCCGGCAGGTCATTTCGGAGAGTCGTCCAAGTGGTTCTGGCATAGCCCGCAGGTGATTTTGGCGTGTCCGGCAGGTGGTTCCGCCGTGCTCGGCAGGTGGTTCAGGCATGGCCGTCACGTGGTTCCAGTCTGTCCAGGACGTGTTTCCAGCTTCTCTGGCAGGTGGTTCTGGTACGTCTGAGAGGTGGTTCCGCCATGGCTGGCAGGTGATCCCGGACTGTCCCCCAGGTGGTTCTGGCATAGCCAGCAGTTGATATTGGCCTGTCCGGCAGGTGGTTCCAGCGAGTCGAAGAGGTCGCTCCGGCGTTCTTGGCAGGTGGTTCCGGTCTGTCCGGTAGGTGTTTCCGGCGTGTCTGGCATGTGCTTCCGGCACCTCTGAGAGGTGGTTCCGGCATGCGCGGCAGGTGATTCCGTAGTGTCCGACAGGTGGTTCTGGCATACCCGGCAGGTGATTTTGGCGTGTCCGGCAGGTGTTTCTGGGTAGTCGAGCAGGTGGCTCCGGCATGCTCGGCAGGTTCTTCCGGCGTCTCCGGCACTTGGTTGTGGTGTGTCTGAGAGCTGGTTCCGGCATGTCCGGCAGATGATTCCGGAGTGTCCGCCAAGTGGTTCTGGCATACCCGGCTGGTGATTTTGGCATGTCAGGTAGGTGGTTCCGGCGAGTCGAGCAGGTGGCTCTGGCGTGCTCGGCAGGTTGTTCAGACGGGTCTGGCAGGTGTTTTCCGTCTGTTCGGGGTGTGGTTCCAGCATCTCATGCACATGGTTCTGGCACGTGTGAGATGTGGTTCCGGCCGGCCCGACAGGTGTTTCCACAGTGTCCGCCAAGTGGTACTGGCGTAGTTGGCAGGTGATTTTGGCATGACCGGCAGGTGGTTCCAGCAAGCCCGGCAGGTGATTCCGAAGTGTTCCCCAACTGGTTGTGGCGTAGCCGGCAGGTGATTTTTGCGTGTCCGGCAGGTGGTTCTGGCGAGTCGAGCAGGTGGTTCCGGCGTGCTCGGCAGGTGCTTCCGGGGTCATTGGCACGTGGTTCTGGCTTATCTGAGAGGTGGTTCCGGCATGCCCGGCAGGTGATTCCGGAGTGTTCGCCAAGTGTTTCCGGCGTAGCCGGCAGGTGATTTTGCATGTCCAGCGGTCGTTCCGGCGGGTCGAGCCGGTGGTTCCGGCGTGTCCGGCAGGTGGTTCCGGTCTGTCCGGCAGGTGGTTCTGTGCTGTCCGGCACGAGGTTCAGTCTGAGAGGCTGTGCCGGCATGCCCCTCACGTGATTCCGGCTGGTCCCCGAAGTGGTGCTGGTGTAGCGGGCAGGTGATTTTGGCGTGTCCGGCAGGTGGTTCAGGCGAGTTGAGCAGGTGGTTCCGGCGTGCTCGGCTGGTGCTTCCGGGGTCATTGGCACGGAGTTCTGGAATGTCTCAGAGGTGGTTCCTGCATGCCCGGCAAGTGATTCCGGAGTGTTCGCCAAGTGGTTCTGGCATAGTCGGCAGGTGATTTTGGCATGTCCGGCAGGTGGTTCAGGCGAGTTGAGCAGGTGGTTCCAACGTGCTTGGCAGGTGCTTCCGGCGTCTCCGGCACGTGTTTCTGGCACATCTGACAGGTGGTTCCGGCATGCCCGAAAGGTGATTCCGGTCTGTCCGGTAGGTGGTTCCAGCCTGCACGGCATGTGGTTCTGGTACGTCTCAGAGGTGGTAGCGCATGCCCAACAGGGGATTCCGGACTGTCCGCCACATGGTTCTGGCACGTCTGAGAGGTGGTTCCGGCATGCCCGGCAGGTCATCCCAGAGAGTCCTCCAAGTGGTTCTGGCATAACACGCAGGTGATTTTGGCGTGTCTGGCAGGTTGTTCCGTTGTGCTTGGCAGGTGGTTCAGGCTTGGCCGGCAGGTGGTTCCAGACTGTCCAGGACGTGTTTCCAGCTTCTCCGGCAGGTGGTTCTGGTACGTGTGAGAGGTGGTTCCGCCATGGCTGGCAGGTGATCCCGGACTGTCCCCCAGGTGGTTCTGGCATAGCCAGCAGTTAATATTGGCGTGTCCGGCAGGTGGTTCCAGCCAGTCGAACAGGTGGCTCCGGCGTGCTCGGCAGGTGGTTCCGGTCTGTCCGCTAGGTGATTCCGGCGTGTCTGGCACGTGCTTCCGGCACGTCTGATAGGTGGTTCCGGCATGCGCGACAGGTGATTTCGGAGTGTCCGCCAGGTGGTTCTGGCGTACCCGGCAGGTGATTTTGGCGTGTCCGGCAGGTGTTTCTGGCGAGTCGAGCAGGTGGCTCCGGCATGCTCGGCAGGTGCTTCCGGCGTCTCCGGCACGTGGTTCTGGTGTGTCTGAGAGCTGGTTCCGGCATGTCCGGCAGATGATTCCGGAGTGTCCGCCAAGTGGTTCTGGCATACCCGGCTGGTGATTTGGGCATGTCAGGTAGGTGGTTCCGGCGAGTCGAGCAGGTGGCTCCGGCGTGCTCGGCAGGTTGTTCAGACGGGTCTGGCAGGTGTTTTCCGTCTGTTCGGGGTGTGGTTCCAGCATCTCATGCACATGGTTCTGGCACGTCTGAGATGTGGTTCCGGCCGGCCCAACAGGTGATTCCACAGTGTCTGCCAAGTGGTACTGGCGTAGTTGGCAGGTGATTTTGGCATGACCCGCAGGTGGTTCCAGCAAGCCCGGCAGGTGATTCCGAAGTGTTCCCCAACTGGTTGTGGCGTAGCCGGCAGGTGATTTTTGCGTGTCCGGCAGGTGGTTTTGGCGAGTCGAGCAGGTGGTTCCGGCGTGCTCGGCAGGTGCTTCCGGGGTCATTGGCACGTGGTTCTGGCATATCTGAGAGGTGGTTCCGGCATGCCCGGCAGGTGATTCCGGAGTGTTCGCCAAGGGTTTCCGGCATAGCCGGCAGGCGATTTTGCATGTCCAGCGGTCGTTCCGGCGGGTCGAGCCGGTGGTTCCGGCGTGTCCGGCAGGTGGTTCCGGTCTGTCCGGTAGGTGGTTCTGTGGTGTCCGGTTCGAGGTTCAGTCTGAGAGGCTGTGCCGGCATGCCCCTCACGTGATTCCGGCTTGTCCCCGAAGTGGTGCTGGTGTAGCGGTCAGGTGATTTTGGCGTGTCCGGCAGGTGGTTCAGGCGAGTTGAGCAGGTGGTTGCAACCTGATCGGCAGGTGCTTCCGGCGTCTCCGGCACGTGTTTCTGGCACATCTGACTGGTGGTTCCAGCATGCCCAAGAGTTGATTCCGGTCTGTCCGGTAGGTGGTTCCGGCGTGCACGGCACGTGGTTCTGGTACCTCTCAGAGGTGGTTGCGTATGCCCAACAGGTGATTCCGGACTGTTCGCCACGTGCTTCTGGCACGTCTGAGAGGTGGTTCCAACATGCCCGGCAGGTCATTTCGGAGAGTCGTCCAAGTGGTTCTGGCGTAGCCCGCAGGTGATTTTGGCGTGTCCGGCAGGTGGTTCCACCGTGCTCGGCAGGTGGTTCAGGCATGGCCGTCACGTGGTTCCAGACTGTCCAGGACGTGTTTCCAGCTTCTCCGGCAGGTGGTTCTGGTACGTCTGAGAGGTGGTTCCGCCATGGCTGGCAGGTGATTCCGGACCGTCCCCCAGGTGGTTCTGGCATAGCCAGCAGTTGATATTGGCCTGTCCGGCCGGTGGTTCAAGCGAGTCAAACAGGTGGCTCCGGCGTGCTCGGCAGGTGGTTCCGGTCTCTCCGGAAGGTGTTTCCGGCGTGTCTGGCACGTGCTTCCGGCACGTCAGTGCGGTGGTTCCGGCATGCGCGGCAGGTGATTCCGTAGTGTCCGCCTGGTGGTTCTGGCATACCCGGCAGTTGATTTTGGCGTGTCCGGCAGGTGTTTCTGGCGAGTCGAGCAGGTGGCTCAGGCATGCTCGGCAGCTGCTTCCGGCGTCTCCGGCACTTGGTTCTGGTGTGTCTGAGAGCTGGTTCCGGCATGTCCGGCAGATGATTCCGGAGTGTCCGCCAAGTGGTTCTGGCATACCCGGCTGGTGATTTGGGCATGTCAGGTAGGTGGTTCCGGCGAGTCGAGCAGATGGCTCCGGCGTGCTCGGCAGGTTGTTCAGACGGGTCTGGCAGGTGTTTTCCGTCTGTTCGGGGTGTGGTTCCAGCATCTCATGCACATGGTTCTGGCACGTCTGAGATGTGGTTCCGGCCGGCCCGACAGGTGTTTCCACAGTGTCCGCCAAGTGGTACTGGCGTAGTTGGCAGGTGATTTTGGCATGACCGGCAGGTGGTTCCAGCAAGCCCGGCAGGTGATTCCGAAGTGTTCCCCAACTGGTTGTGGCGTACCCGGCAGGTGATTTCTGCGTGTCCGGAAGGTGGTTCTGGCGAGTCGAGCAGGTGGTTCCGGCGTGCTCGGCAGGTGCTTCCGGGGTCTTTGGCACGTGGTTCTGGCATATCTGAGAGGTGGTTCCGGCATGCCCGGCAGGTGATTCCGGAGTGTTCGCCAAGTGTTTCCGGAGTAGCCGGCAGGTGATTTTGCATGTCCAGCGGTCGTTCCGGCGGGTCGAGCCGGTGGTTCCTGCGTGTCCGGCAGGTGGTTCCGGTCTGTCCGGCCGGTGGTTCAGTGGTGTCCGGCACGAGGTTCAGTCTGAGAGGCTGTGCCGGCATGCCCCTCACGTGATTCCGGCTTGTCCCCGAAGTGGTGCTGGTGTAGCGGGCAGGTGATTTTGGCGTGTCCGGCAGGTGGTTCAGGCGAGTTGAGCAGGTGGTTCCGGCGTGCTCGGCTGGTGCTTCCTGGGGTCATTGGCACAGGGTTCTGGCATATCTGAGAGGTGGTTCCTGCATGCCCGGTAAGTGACTCCGGAGTGTTCGCCAAGTGGTTCTGGCATAGTCGGCAGGTGATTTTGGCATGTCCGGCCGGTGGCTCAGGCGAGTTGAGCAGGTGGTTCCAACGTGCTTGGCAGGTGCTTCCGGCGTCTCCGGCACGTGTTTCTGGCACATCTGACAGGTGGTTCCGGCATGCCCGAAAGGTGATTCCGGTCTGTCCGGTCGGTGGTTCCGGCGTGCATGGCACGTGGTTCTGGTACGTCTCAGAGGTGGTTGCGTATGCCCAACAGGTGATTGCGGACTGTCCGCCACGTGCTTCTGGCACGTCTGAGAGGTGGTTCCAACATTCCTGGCGGGTCATTTCGGAGAGTCGTCCAAGTGGGTCTGGCGTAGTCCGCAGGTGATTTTGGCGTGTCCGGCATGTGGTTCCGCCGTGCTCGGCAGGTGGTTGAGGCATGGCCGTCACGTGGTTGCAGTCTGTCCAGGACGTGTTTCCAGCTTCTCCGGCAGGTGGTTCTGGTACGTCTGAGAGGTGGTTCCGCCATGGCTGGCAGGTGATCCCGGACTGTCCCCCAGGTGGTTCTGGCATAGCCAGCAGTTGATATTGGCCTGTCCGGCAGGTGGTTCCAGCGAGTCGAACAGGTGGCTCCGGCGTTCTTGGCAGGTGGTTCCGGTCTGTCCGGTAGGTGTTTCCGGCGTGTCTGGCACTTGCTTCCGGCACGTCTGAGAGGTGGTTCCGGCATGCGCGACAGGAGATTCCGGAGTGTACGCCAGGTGGTTCTGGCGTACCCGGCAGGTGATTTTGGCGTGTCCGGCTGGTGCTTCTGGCGAGTCGAGCAGGTGGCTCCGGCATGCTCGGCAGGTGCTTCCGGCGTCTCCGGCACTTGGTTCTGGTGTGTCTGAGAGCTGGTTCCGGCATGTCCGGCAGATGATTCCGGAGTGTCCGCCAAGTGGTTCTGGCATACCCAGCAGGTGATTTTGGCGTGTCAGGGAGGTGGTACCGGTGAGTCGAGCAGGTGGTTCCGGCGTGCTCAGCAGGTGGTTCAGGCGGTTCTGGCAGGTGGTATCCGTCTGTTCGGGGTGTGGTTCCAGCATCTCATGAACGCGTTTCTGGCACGTCTGAGATGTGGTTCCAGCCGGCCCGACAGGTGTTTCCGCAGTGTCCGCCAAGCGGTTCTGGCGTAGTTGGCAGGTGATTTTGGCATGACTGGAAGGTGGTTCCAGCAAGCCTGGCAGGTGATTCCAAAGTGTTCACCAACTGGTTGTGGCATAGCCGGCAGGTGATTTTTGCGTGATCGGCAGGTGGTTCTGGCGAGTCGAGCAGGTGGTTCCGGCGTGCTCGGCTGGTGCTTCCGTGTTCATTGGCACGGGGTTCTGGCATGTCTGAGAGGTGGTTCCTGCATGCCGGGCAAGTGATTCCGGAGTGTTCGCCAAGTGGTTCTGGCATAGTCGGCAGGTGATTTTGGCATGTCCGGCAGGTGGTTCAGGCGAGTTGAGCAGGTGGTTCCAACGTGCTTGGCAGGTGCTTCCGGCGTCTCCGGCATGTGTTTCTGGCACATCTGACAGGTGGTTCCGGCATGCCCGAAAGGTGATTCCGGTCTGTCCAGAAGGTGGTTCCAGCCTGCACGGCATGTGGTTCTGGTACGTCTCAGAGGTGGTTGCGCATGCCCAACAGGTGATTCCGGACTGTCCGCCACATGGTTCTGGCACGTCTGAGAGGTGGTTCCGGCATGCCCGGCAGGTCATCCCAGAGAGTCCTCCAAGTGGTTCTGGCATAACACGCAGGTGATTTTGGCGTGTCTGGCAGGTTGTTCCGTTGTGCTTGGCAGGTGGTTCAGGCTTGGCCGGCAGGTGGTTCCAGACTGTCCAGGACGTGTTTCCATCTTCTCCGGCAGGTGGTTCTGGTACGTCTGAGAGGTGGTTCCGCCATGGCTGGCAGGTGATTCCGGACCGTCCCCCAGGTGGTTCTGGCATAGCCAGCAGTTGATATTGGCCTGTCCGGCAGGTGGTTCCAGCGAGTCGAACAGGTGGGTCCGGCGTGCTCGGCAGGTGGCTCCGGTCTGTCCGGTAGGTGATTCCGGAGTGTCCGGCACGTGCTTCCAGCACGTCTGAGAGGTGGTTCCGGCATGCGCGACAGGTGATTTCAGAGTGTCCGCCAGGTGGTTCTGGCGTACCCGGCAGGTGATTTTGGCGTGTCCGCCAAGTGGTTCTGGCATACCCGGCTGGTGATTTGGGCATGTCAGGTAGGTGGTTCCGGCGAGTCGAGCAGGTGGCTCCGGCGTGCTCGGCAGGTTGTTCTGACGGGTCTGGCAGGTGTTTTCCGTCTGTTCGCGGTGTGGTTCCAGCATCTCATGCACATGGTTCTGGCACGTCTGAGATGTGGTTCCGGCCGGCCCGACAGGTGTTTCCACAGTGTCCGCCAAGTGGTACTGGCGTAGTTGGCAGGTGATTTTGGCATGACCGGCAGGTGGTTCCAGCAAGCCCGGCAGGTGATTCCGAAGTGTTCCCCAACTAGTTGTGGCGTAGCCGGCAGGTGATTTTTGCGTGTCCGGCAGGTGGTTCTGGCGAGTCGAGCAGGTGGTTCCGGCGTGCTCGGCAGGTGCTTCCGGGGTCATTGGCACGTGGTTCTGGCATATCTGTGAGGTGGTTCCGGCATGCCCGGCAGGTGATTCCGGAGTGTTGCCAAGTGTTTCCGGCGTGGCCGGCAGGTGATTTTGCATGTCCAGCGGTCGTTCCGGCGGGTCGAGCCGGTGGTTCCGGCGTGTCCGGCAGGTGGTTCCGGTCTGTCCGGCAGGTGGTTCAGTGGTGTCCGGCACGAGGTTCAGTCTGAGAGGCTGTGCCGGCATGCCCCTCACTTGATTCCGGCTGGTCCCCGAATTGGTGCTGGTGTAGCGGGCAGGTGATTTTGGCGTGTCCGGCAGGTGGTTCAGGCGAGTTGAGCAGGTGGTTGCGAAGTGCTCGGCAGGTGCTTCCGGCGTCTCCGGCACGTGTTTCTGGCACATCTGACAGGTGGTTCCGGCATGCCCAAAAGTTGATTCCGGTCTGTCCGGTAGGTGGTTCCGGCGTGCATGGCACGTGGTTCTGGTACGTCTCAGAGGAGGTTGCGCATGCCCAACAGGTGATTCCGGACTGTCCGCCACACGGTTCTGGCACGTCTGAGAGGTGGTTCCGGCATGCCCGGCAGGTCATCCCAGAGAGTCCTCCAAGTGGTTCTGGCATAACACGCAGGTGATTTTGGCGTCTCTGGCAGGTTGTTCCGTTGTGCTTGGCAGGTGGTTCAGGCTTGGCCGGCTGGTGGTTCCAGTCTGTCCAGGACGTGTTTCCAGCTTCTCCGGCAGGTGGTTCTGGTACGTCTGAGAGGTGGTTCCGCCATGGCTGGCAGGTGATCCCGGACTGTCCCCCAGGTGGTTCTGGCATAGCCAGCAGTTGATATTGGCCTGTCCGGCAGGTGGTTCCAGCGAGTCGAACAGGTGGCTCCGGCGTTCTTGGCAGGTGGTTCCGGTCTGTCCGGTAGGTGTTTCCGGCGTGTCTGGCATGTGCTTCCGGCACGTCTGAGAGGTGGTTCCGGCATGCGTGGCAGGTGATTCCGTAGTGTCCGCCAGGTGGTTCTGGCGTACCCGGCAGGTGATTTTGGCGTGTCCGGCAGGTGTTTCAGGCGAGTCGATCAGGTGGCTCCGGCATGCTCGGCAGCTGCTTCCGGCGTCTCCGGCACGTGGTTCTGGTGTGTCTGAGAGCTGGTTCCGGCATGTCCGGCAGATGATTCCGGAGTGTCCGCCAAGTGGTTCTGGCATACCCGGCTGGTGACTTGGGCATGTCAGGTAGGTGGTTCCGGCGAGTCGAGCCGGTGGCTCCGGTGTGCTCGGCAGGTTGTTCAGACGGGTCTGGCAGGTGTTTTCCGTCTGTTCGGGGTGTGGTTCCAGCATCTCATGCACATGGTTCTGGCACGTTTGAGATGTGGTTCCGGCCGGCCCGAGAGGTGTTTCCACAGTGTCCGCCAAGTGGTACTGGCGTAGCCGGCAGCTGATTTCTGCGTGTCCGGCAGGTGGTTCTGGCGAGTCGAGCAGGTGGTTCCGGCGTGCTCGGCAGGTGCTTCCAGGGTCATTGGCACATTGTTCTGGCATATATTAGAGGTGGTTCCGGCATGCCCGGCAGTTGATTCCGGAGTGTTCGCCAAGTGTTTCCGGCGTAGCCGGCAGGTGATTTTGCATGTCCAGCGGTCGTTCCGGCGGGTCGAGCCGGTGGTTCCGGCGTGTCCGTCAGGTGGTTCCGGTCTGTCCGGCAGGTGGTTCTGTGGTGTCCGGCACGAGGTTCAGTCTGAGAGGCTGTGCCGGCATGCCCCTCACGTGATTCCGGCTTGTCCCCGAAGTGGTGCTGGTGTAGCGGGCAGGTGATTTTGGCGTGTCCGGCAGGTGGTTCAGGCGAGTTGAGCAGGTGGTTGCGACGTGCTCGGCAGGTGCTTCCGGCGTCTCCGGCACGTCTTTCTGGCACATCTGACTTGTGGTTCCGGCATGCCCAAGAGTTGATTCCGGTCTGTCCGGTAGGTGGTTCCGGCGTGCACGGCACGTGGTTCTGGTTCGTCTCAGATGTGGTTGAGTATGCCTAACAGGTGATTCCGGACTGTCCGCCATGTGCTTCTGGCACGTCTGAGAGGTGGTTCCGACATGCCCGGCAGGTCATTTCGGAGAGTCGTCCAAGTGGTTCTGGCGTAGCCCGCAGATGATTTTGGCGTGTCCGGCAGGTGGTTCCGCCATGCTCGGCAGGTGGTTCAGGCATGGCCGTCACGTGGTTCCAGTCTGTCCAGGACGTGTTTCCAGCTTCTCCGGCAGGTGGTTCTGGACGTCTGAGAGGTGGTTCCGCCATGGCTGGCAGGTGATCCCGGACTGTCCCCCAGGTGGTTCTGGCATAGCCAGCAGTTGATATTGGCCTGTCCGGCAGGTGGTTCCAGCGAGTCGAACAGGTGGCTCCGGCGTTCTTGGCAGGTGGTTCCGGTCTCTCCGGAAGGTGTTTCCGGCGTGTCTGGCACGTGCTTCCGGCACGTCAGTGCGGTGGCTCCGGCATGCGCGGCAGGTGATTCCGTAGTGTCCGCCTGGTGGTTCTGGCATACCCGGCAGGTGATTTTGGCGTGTCCGGCAGGTGTTTCTGGCGAGTCGAGCAGGTGGCTCAGGCATGCTTGGCAGCTGCTTCCGGCGTCTCCGGCACTTGGTTCTGGTGTGTCTGAGAGCTGGTTCCGGCATGTCCGGCAGATGATTCCGGAGTGTCCGCCAAGTGGTTCTGGCATACCCGGCTGGTGATTTGGGCATGTCAGGTAGGTGGTTCTGGCGAGTCGAGCAGATGGCTCCGGCGTGCTCGGCAGGTTGTTCAGACGGGTCTGGCAGGTGTTTTCCGTCTGTTCGGGGTGTGGTTCCAGCATCTCATGCACATGGTTCTGGCACGTCTGAGATGTGGTTCCGGCCGGCCCGACAGGTGTTTCCACAGTGTCCGCCAAGTGGTACTGGCGTAGTTGGCAGGTGATTTTGGCATGACCGGCAGGTGGTTCCAGCAAGCCCGGCAGGTGATTCCGAAGTGTTCCCCAACTGGTTGTGGCGTACCCGGCAGGTGATTTCTGCGTGTCCGGAAGGTGGTTCTGGCGAGTCGAGCAGGTGGTTCCGGCGTGCTCGGCAGGTGCTTCCGGGGTCATTGGCACGTGGTTCTGGCATATCTGAGAGGTGGTTCCGGCATGCCCGGCAGGTGATTCCGGAGTGTTCGCCAAGTGTTTCCGGAGTAGCCGGCAGGTGATTTTGCATGTCCAGCGGTCGTTCCGGCGGGTCGAGCTGGTGGTTCCTGCGTGTCCGGCAGGTGGTTCCGGTCTGTCCGGCAGGTGGTTCTGTGGTGTCCGGCACGAGGTTCAGTCTGAGAGGCTGTGCCGGCATGCCCCTCACGTGATTCCGGCTTGTCCCCGAAGTGGTGCTGGTGTAGCGGGCAGGTGATTTTGGCGTGTCCGGCAGGTGGTTCAGGCGAGTTGAGCAGGTGGTTCCGGCGTGCTCGGCTGGTGCTTCCGGGGTCATTGGCACGGGGTTCTGGCATGTCTGAGAGGTGGTTCCTGCATGCCCGGCAAGCGATTCCGGAGTGTTCGGCAAGTGGTTCTGGCATACTCGGCAGGTGATTTTGGCATGTCCGGCAGGTGGTTCAGGCGAGTTGAGCAGGTGGTTCCAACGTGCTTGGCAGGTGCTTCCGGCGTCTCCGGCACGTGTTTCTGGCACATCTGACAGGTGGTTCCGGCATGCCCGAAAGGTGATTCCGGTCTGTCCGGTAGGTGGTTCCAGCCTGCACGGCATGTTGTTCTGGTACGTCTCAGAGGTGGTAGCGCATGCCCAACAGGTGATTCCGGACTGTCCGCCACATGGTTCTGGCACGTCTGAGAGGTGGTTCCGGCATGCCCGGCAGGTCATCCCAGAGAGTCCTCCAAGTGGTTCTGGCATAACACGCAGGTGATTTTGGCGTGTCTGGCAGGTTGTTCCGTTGTGCTTGGCAGGTGGTTCAGGCTTGGCCGGCAGGTGGTTCCAGACTGTCCAGGACGTGTTTCCAGCTTCTCCGGCAGGTGGTTCTGGTACGTCTGAGAGGTGGTTCCGCCATGGCTGGCAGGTGATCGCGGACTGTCCCCCAGGTGGTTCTGGCATAGCCAGCAGTTAATATTGGCCTGTCCGGCAGGTGGTTCCAGCCAGTCGAACAGGTGGGTCCGGCGTGCTCGGCAGGTGGTTCCGGTCTGTCCGCTAGGTGATTCCGGCGTGTCCGGCACGTGCTTCCGGCACGTCTGATAGGTGGTTCCGGCACGCGCGACAGGTGATTTCGGAGTGTCCGCCAGGTGGTTCTGGCGTACCCGGCAGGTGATTTTGGCGTGTCCGGCAGGTGTTTCTGGCGAGTCGAGCAGGTGGCTCCGGCATGCTCGGCAGGTGCTTCCGGCGTCTCCGGCACGTGGTTCTGGTGTGTCTGAGAGCTGGTTCCGGCATGTCCAGCAGATGATTCCGGAGTGTCCACCAAGTGGTTCTGGCATACCCGGCTGGTGATTTGGGCATGTCAGGTAGGTGGTTCCGGCGAGTCGAGCAGGTGGCTCCGGCGTGCTCGGCAGGTTGTTCTGACGGGTCTGGCAGGTGTTTTCCGTCTGTTCGGGGTGTGGTTCCAGCATCTCATGCACATGGTTCTGGCACGTCTGAGATGTGGTTCCGGCCGGCCCAACAGGTGATTCCACAGTGTCCGCCAAGTGGTACTGGCGTAGTTGGCAGGTGATTTTGGCATGACCGGCAGGTGGTTCCAGCAAGCCCGGCAGGTGATTCCGAAGTGTTCCCCAACTGGTTGTGGCGTAGCCGGCAGGTGATTTTTGCGTGTCCGGCAGGTGGTTCTGGCGAGTCGAGCAGGTGGTTCCGGCGTGCTCGGCAGGTGCTTCCGGGGTCATTGGCACCTGGTTCTGGCATATCTGAGAGGTGGTTCCGGCATGCCCGGCAGGTGATTCCGGAGTGTTCGCCAAGGGTTTCCGGCATAGCCGGCAGGTGATTTTGCATGTCCAGCGGTCGTTCCGGCGGGTCGAGCCGGTGGTTCCGGCGTGTCCGGCAGGTGGTTCCGGTCTGTCCGGTAGGTGGTTCTGTGGTGTCCGGTTCGAGGTTCAGTCTGAGAGGCTGTGCCGGCATGCCCCTCACGTGATTCCGGCTTGTCCCCGAAGTGGTGCTGGTGTAGCGGGCAGGTGATTTTGGCGTGTCCGGCAGGTGGTTCAGGCGAGTTGAGCAGGTAGTTGCAACCTGATCGGCAGGTGCTTCCGGCGTCTCCGGCACGTGTTTCTGGCACATCTGACTGGTGGTTCCGGCATGCCCAAGAGTTGATTCCGGTCTGTCCGGTAGGTGGTTCCGGCGTGCACGGCACGTGGTTCTGGTACGTCTCAGAGGTGGTTGCGTATGCCCAACAGGTGATTCCGGACTGTCCGCCACGTGCTTCTGGCACGTCTGAGAGGTGGTTCCAACATGCCCGGCAGGTCATTTCGGAGAGTCGTCCAAGTGGTTCTGGCGTAGCCCGCAGGTGATTTTGGCGTGTCCGGCAGGTGGTTCCGCCGTGCTCGGCAGGTGGTTCAGGCATGGCCGTCACGTGGTTCCAGTCTGTCCAGGATGTGTTTCCAGCTTCTCCGGCAGGTGGTTCTGGTACGTCTGAGAGGTGGTTCCGCCATGGCTGGGAGGTGATTCCGGACCGTCCCCCAGGTGGTTCTGGCATAGCCAGCAGTTGATATTGGCCTGTCCGGCCGGTGGTTCAAGCGAGTCAAACAGGTGGCTCCGGCGTGCTCAGCAGGTGGTTCCGGTCTGTCCGGTAGGTGATTCCGGCGTGTCCAGCACGTGCTTCCGGCACGTCTGAGAGGTGGTTCCGGCATGCGCAACAGGTGATTTCGGAGTGTCCGCCAGGTGGTTCTGGCGTACCCGGCAGGTGATTTTGGCTTGTCCGGCAGGTGTTTCTGGCGAGTCGAGCAGGTGGCTCCGGCATGCTCGGCAGGTGCCTCCGGCGTCTCCAGCACGTGGTTCTGGTGTGTCTGAGAGCTGGTTCCGGCATGTCCGGCAGATGATTCCGGAGTGTCCGCCAAGTGGTTCTGGCATACCCGGCTGGTGATTTGGGCATGTCAGGTAGGTGGTTCCGGCGAGTCGAGCAGGTGGCTCCGGCGTGCTCGGCAGGTTGTTCAGACGGGTCTGGCAGGTGTTTTCCGTCTGTTCGGGGTGTGGTTCCAGCATCTCATGCACATGGTTCTGGCACGTCTGAGATGTGGTTCCGGCCGGCCCGACAGGTGTTTCCACATGTCTGCCAAGTGGTACTGGCGTAGTTGGCAGGTGATTTTGGCATGACCGGCAGGTGGTTCCAGCAAGCCCGGCAGGTGATTCCGAAGTGTTCCCCAACTGGTTGTGGCGTAGCCGGCAGGTGATTTTTGCGTGTCCGGCAGGTGGTTCTGGCGAGTCGAGCAGGTGGTTCCGGCGTGCTCGGCAGGTGCTTCCGGGGTCATTGGCACGTGGTTCTGGCATATCTGAGAGGTGGTTCCGGCATGCCCGGCAGGTGATTCCGGAGTGTTCGCCAAGTGTTTCCGGAGTAGCTGGCAGGTGATTTTGCATGTCCAGCGGTCGTTCCGGCGGGTCGAGCCGGTGGTTCCGGCGTGTCCGGCAGGTGGTTCCGGTCTGTCCGGCAGGTGGTTCTGTGGTGTCCGGCACGAGGTTCAGTCTGAGAGGCTGTGCCGGCATGCCCCTCACGTGATTCCGGCTTGTCACCGAAGTGGTGCTGGTGTAGTGGGCAGGTGATTTTGGCGTGTCCGGCAGGTGGTTCAGGCGAGTTGAGCAGGTGGTTGCGACGTGCTCGGCAGGTGCTTCCGGCGTCTCCAGCACGTGTTTCTGGCACATCTGACTGGTGGTTCCGGCATGCCCAAAAGTTGATTCCGGTCTGTCCGGTCGGTGGTTCCGGCGTGCACGGCACGTGGTTCTGGTACGTCTCAGAGGTGGTTGCGTATGCCCAACAGGTGATTGCGGACTGTCCGCCACGTGCTTCTGGCACGTCTGAGAGGTGGTTCCAACATGCCTGGCGGGTCATTTCGGAGAGTCGTCCAAGTGGGTCTGACGTAGCCCGCAGGTGATTTTGGCGTGTCCGGCAGGTGGTTCCGCCGTCCTCGGCAGGTGGTTGAGGCATGGCCGTCACGTGGTTCCAGTCTGTCCAGGACGTGTTTCCAGCTTCTCCGGCAGGTGGTTCTGGTACGTCTGAGAGGTGGTTCCGCCATGGCTGGCAGGTGATCCCGGACTGTCCCCCAGGTGGTTCTGGCATAGCCAGCAGTTGATATTGGCCTGTCCGGCAGGTGGTTCCAGCGAGTCGAACAGGTGGCTCCGGCGTTCTTGGCAGGTGGTTCCGGTCTGTCCGGTAGGTGTTTCCGGCGTGTCTGGCACTTGCTTCCGGCACGTCTGAGAGGTGGTTCCGGCATGCGCGACAGGAGATTCCGGAGTGTACGCCAGGTGGTTCTGGCGTACCCGGCAGGTGATTTTGGTGTGTCCGGCTGGTGCTTCTGGCGAGTCGAGCAGGTGGCTCCGGCATGCTCGGCAGGTGCTTCCGGCGTCTCCGGCACTTGGTTCTGGTGTGTCTGAGAGCTGGTTCCGGCATGTCCGGCAGATGATTCCGGAGTGTCCGCCAAGTGGTTCTGGCATACCCAGCAGGTGATTTTGGCGTGTCAGGGAGGTGGTACCGGTGAGTCGAGCAGGTGGTTCCGGCGTGCTCAGCAGGTGGTTCAGGCGGTTCTGGCAGGTGGTATCCGTCTGTTCGGGGTGTGGTTCCAGCATCTCATGAACGCGTTTCTGGCACGTCTGAGATGTGGTTCCAGCCGGCCCGACAGGTGTTTCCGCAGTGTCCGCCAAGCGGTTCTGGCGTAGTTGGCAGGTGATTTTGGCATGACTGGAAGGTGGTTCCAGCTAGCCTGGCAGGTGATTCCAAGGTGTTCACCAACTGGTTGTGGCATAGCCGGCAGGTGATTTTTGCGTGATCGGCAGGTGGTTCTGGCGAGTCGAGCAGGTGGTTCCGGCGTGCTCGGCTGGTGCTTCCGTGTTCATTCGCACGGGGTTCTGGCATGTCTGAGAGGTGGTTCCTGCATGCCGGGCAAGTGATTCCGGAGTGTTCGCCAAGTGGTTCTGGCATAGTCGGCAGGTGATTTTGGCATGTCCGGCAGGTGGTTCAGGCGAGTTGAGCAGGTGGTTCCAACGTGCTTGGCAGGTGCTTCCGGCGTCTCCGGCACGTGTTTCTGGCACATCTGACAGGTGGTTCTGGCATGCCCGAAAGGTGATTCCGGTCTGTCCAGAAGGTGGTTCCAGCCTGCACGGCATGTGGTTCTGGTACGTCTCAGAGGTGGTTGCGCATGCCCAACAGGTGATTCCGGACTGTCCAGGACGTGTTTCCAGCTTCTCCGGCAGGTGGTTCTCGTACGTCTGAGAGGTGGTTCCGCCATGGCTGGCAGGTGATTCCGGACCGTCCCCCAGGTGGTTCTGGCATAGCCAGCAGTTGATATTGGCCTGTCCGGCAGGTGGTTCCAGCGAGTCGAACAGGTGGGTCCGGCGTGCTCGGCAGGTGGTTCCGGTCTGTCCGGTAGGTGATTCCGGAGTGTCCGGCACGTGCTTCCAGCACGTCTGAGAGGTGGTTCCGGCATGCGCGACATGTGATTTCAGAGTGTCCGCCAGGTGGTTCTGGCGTACCCGGCAGGTGATTTTGGCGTGTCCGCCAAGTGGTTCTGGCATACCCGGCTGGTGATTTGGGCATGTCAGGTAGGTGGTTCTGGCGAGTCGAGCAGGTGGCTCCGGCGTGCTCGGCAGGTTGTTCTGACGGGTCTGGCAGGTGTTTTCCGTCTGTTCGGGGTGTGGTTCCAGCATCTCATGCACATGGTTCTGGCACGTCTGAGATGTGGTTCCGGCCGGCCCGACAGGTGTTTCCACAGTGTCCGCCAAGTGGTACTGGCGTAGTTGGCAGGTCATTTTGGCATGACCGGCAGGTGGTTCCAGCAAGCCCGGCAGGTGATTCCGAAGTGTTCCCCAACTGGTTGTGGCGTAGCCGGCAGGTGATTTTTGCGTGTCCGGCAGGTGGTTCTGGCGAGTCGAGCAGGTGGTTCCGGCGTGCTCGGCAGGTGCTTCCGGGGTCATTGGCACGTGGTTCTGGCATATCTGTGAGGTGGTTCCGGCATGCCCGGCAGGTGATTCCGGAGTGTTGCCAAGTGTTTCCGGCGTGGCCGGCAGGTGATTTTGCATGTCCAGCGGTCGTTCCGGCGGGTCGAGCCGGTGGTTCCGGCGTGTCCGGCAGGTGGTTCCGGTCTGTCCGGCAGGTGGTTCAGTGGTGTCCGGCACGACGTTCAGTCTGAGAGGCTGTGCCGTCATGCCCCTCACTTGATTCCGGCTTGTCCCCGAAGTGGTGCTGGTGTAGCGGGCAGGTGATTTTGGCGTGTCCGGCAGGTGGTTCAGGCGAGTTGAGCAGGTGGTTGCGAAGTGCTCGGCAGGTGCTTCCGGCGTCTCCGGCACGTGTTTCTGGCACATCTGACAGGTGGTTCCGGCATGCCCAAAAGTTGATTCCGGTCTGTCAGGTAGGTGGTTC
Source organism: Equus przewalskii (assembly GCF_037783145.1). NCBI lineage: Eukaryota > Metazoa > Chordata > Mammalia > Perissodactyla > Equidae > Equus > Equus przewalskii. The sequence goes on along the minus strand of NW_027227630.1, from coordinate 11,234 downwards.
CGGCGTGCATGGCATGTGGTTCTGGTACGTCTCAGAGGAGGTTGCGCATGCCCAACAGGTGATTCCGGACTGTCCGCCACACGGTTCTGGCACGTCTGAGAGGTGGTTCCGGCATGCCCGGCAGGTCATCCCAGAGAGTCCTCCAAGTGGTTCTGGCATAACACGCAGGTGATTTTGGCGTGTCTGGCAGGTTGTTCCGTTGTGCTTGGCAGGTGGTTCAGGCTTGGCCGGCTGGTGGTTCCAGTCTGTCCAGGACGTGTTTCCAGCTTCTCCGGCAGGTGGTTCTGTTAAGTCTGAGAGGTGGTTCCGCCATGGCTGGCAGGTGATCCCGGACTGTCCCCCAGGTGGTTCTGGCATAGCCAGCAGTTGATATTGGCCTGTCCGGCAGGTGGTTCCAGCGAGTCGAACAGGTGGCTCCGGCGTTCTTGGCAGGTGGTTCCGGTCTGTCCGGTAGGTGTTTCCGGCGTGTCTGGCATGTGCTTCCGGCACGTCTGAGAGGTGGTTCCGGCATGCGCGGCAGGTGATTCCGTAGTGTCCGCCAGGTGGTTCTGGCGTACCCGGCAGGTGATTTTGGCGTGTCCGGCAGGTGTTTCAGGCGAGTCGATCAGGTGGCTCCGGCATGCTCGGCAGGTGCTTCCGGCGTCTCCGGCACGTGGTTCTGGTGTGTCTGAGAGCTGGTTCCGGCATGTCCGGCAGATGATTCCGGAGTGTCCGCCAAGTGGTTCTGGCATACCCGGCTGGTGACTTGGGCATGTCAGGTAGGTGGTTCCGGCGAGTCGAGCCGGTGGCTCCGGTGTGCTCGGCAGGTTGTTCAGACGGGTCTGGCAGGTGTTTTCCGTCTGTTCGGGGTGTGGTTCCAGCATCTCATGCACATGGTTCTGGCACGTTTGAGATGTGGTTCCGGCCGGCCCGAGAGTTGTTTCCACAGTGTCCGCCAAGTGGTACTGGCGTAGCCGGCAGCTGATTTCTGCGTGTCCGGCAGGTGGTTCTGGCGAGTCGAGCAGGTGGTTCCGGCGTGCTCGGCAGGTGCTTCCAGGGTCATTGGCACATTGTTCTGGCATATCTGAGAGGTGGTTCCGGCATGCCCGGCAGGTGATTCCGGAGTGTTCGCCAAGTGTTTCCGGCGTAGCCGGCAGGTGATTTTGCATGTCCAGCGGTCGTTCCGGCGGGTCGAGCCGGTGGTTCCGGCGTGTCCGTCAGGTGGTTCCGGTCTGTCCGGCAGGTGGTTCTGTGGTGTCCGGCACGAGGTTCAGTCTGAGAGGCTGTGCCGGCATGCCCCTCACGTGATTCCGGCTTGTCCCCGAAGTGGTGCTGGTGTAGCGGGCAGGTGATTTTGGCGTGTCCGGCAGGTGGTTCAGGCGAGTTGAGCAGGTGGTTGCGACGTGCTCGGCAGGTGCTTCCGGCGTCTCCGGCACGTCTTTCTGGCACATCTGACTTGTGGTTCCGGCATGCCCAAGAGTTGATTCCGGTCTGTCCGGTAGGTGGTTCCGGCGTGCACGGCACGTGGTTCTGGTTCGTCTCAGATGTGGTTGAGTATGCCTAACAGGTGATTCCGGACTGTCCGCCATGTGCTTCTGGCACGTCTGAGAGGTGGTTCCGACATGCCCGGCAGGTCATTTCGGAGAGTCGTCCAAGTGGTTCTGGCGTAGCCCGCAGATGATTTTGGCGTGTCCGGCAGGTGGTTCCGCCATGCTCGGCAGGTGGTTCAGGCATGGCCGTCACGTGGTTCCAGTCTGTCCAGGACGTGTTTCCAGCTTCTCCGGCAGGTGGTTCTGGACGTCTGAGAGGTGGTTCCGCCATGGCTGGCAGGTGATCCCGGACTGTCCCCCAGGTGGTTCTGGCATAGCCAGCAGTTGATATTGGCCTGTCCGGCAGGTGGTTCCAGCGAGTCGAACAGGTGGCTCCGGCGTTCTGGGCAGGTGGTTCCGGTCTCTCCGGTAGGTGATTCCGGCGTGTCCGGCACGTGCTTCCGGCACGTCTGAGAGGTGGTTCCGGCATGCGCGACAGGTGATTTCGGAGTGTCCGCCAGGTGGTTCTGGCGTACCCAGCAGGTGATTTTGGCGTGTCCGGCAGGTGTTTCTGGCGAGTCGAGCAGGTGGCTCCGGCATGCTCGGCAGGTGCTTCCGGCGTCTCCGGCACGTGGTTCTGGTGTGTCTGAGAGCTGGTTCCGGCATGTCCGGCAGATGATTCCGGAGTGTCCGCCAAGTGGTTCTGGCATACCCGGCTGGTGATTTTGGCATGTCAGGTAGGTGGTTCCGGCGAGTCGAGCAGGTGGCTCTGGCGTGCTCGGCAGGTTGTTCAGACGGGTCTGGCAGGTGTTTTCCGTCTGTTCGGGGTGTGGTTCCAGCATCTCATGCACATGGTTCTGGCACGTGTGAGATGTGGTTCCGGCCGGCCCGACAGGTGTTTCCACAGTGTCCGCCAAGTGGTCCTGGCGTAGTTGGCAGGTGATTTTGGCATGACCGGCAGGTGGTTCCAGCAAGCCCGGCAGGTGATTCCGAAGTGTTCCCCAACTGGTTGTGGCGTAGCCGGCAGGTGATTTTTGCGTGTCTGGCAGGTGGTTCTGGCGAGTCGAGCAGGTGGTTCCGGCGTGCTCTGCAGGTGCTTCCGGGGTCATTGGCACGTGGTTCTGGCTTATCTGAGAGGTGGTTCCGGCATGCCCGGCAGGTGATTCCGGAGTGTTCGCCAAGTGTTTCCGGTGTAGCCGGCAGGTGATTTTGCATGTCCAGCGGTCGTTCCGGCGGGTCGAGCCGGTGGTTCCGGCGTGTCCGGCAGGTGGTTCCGGTCTGTCCGGCAGGTGGTTCTGTGGTGTCCGGCACGAGGTTCAGTCTGAGAGGCTGTGCCGGCATGCCCCTCACGTGATTCCGGCTTGTCCCCGAAGTGGTGCTGGTGTAGCGGGCAGGTGATTTTGGCGTGTCCGGCAGGTGGTTCAGGCGAGTTGAGCAGGTGTTTCCGGCGTGCTCGGCTGGTGCTTCCGGGGTCATTTGCACGGGGTTCTGGCATGTCTGAGAGGTGGTTCCTGCGTGCCCGGCAAGTGATTCCGGAGTGTTCGCCAAGTGGTTCTGGCATAGTCGGCAGGTGATTTTGGCATGTCCGGCAGGTGGTTCATGCGAGTTGAGCAGGTGGTTCCAACGTGCTTGGCAGGTGCTTCCGGCGTCTCCGGCACGTGTTTCTGGCACATCTGACAGGTGGTTCCGGCATGCCCGAAATGTGATTCCGGTCTGTCCGGTAGGTGGTTCCAGCCTGCACGGCATGTGGTTCTGGTACGTCTCAGAGGTGGTTGCGCATGCCCAACAGGTGATTCCGGACTGTCCGCCACATGGTTCTGGCACGTCTGAGAGGTGGTTCCGGCATGCCCGGCAGGTCATCCCAGAGAGTCCTCCAAGTGGTTCTGGCATAACACGCAGGTGATTTTGGCGTGTCTGGCAGGTTGTTCCGTTGTGCTTGGCAGGTGGTTCAGGCTTGGCCGGCAGGTGGTTCCAGACTGTCCAGGACGTGTTTCCAGCTTCTCCGGCAGGGGGTTCTGGTACGTGTGAGAGGGGGTTCCGCCATGGCTGGCAGGTGATCCCGGACTGTGCCCCAGGTGGTTCTGGCATAGCCAGCAGTTAATATTGGCCTGTCCGGCAGGTGGTTCCAGCGAGTCGAACAGGTGGCTCCGGCGTGCTCGGAAGGTGGTTCCGGTCTGTCCACTAGGTGATTCCAGCGTGTCCGGCACGTGCTTCCGGCACGTCTGAGAGGTGGTTCCGGCATGCCCGGCAAGTGATTCCGGAGTGTTCGCCAAGTGGTTCTGGCATACTCGGCAGGTGATTTTGGCATGTCCGGCAGGTGGTTCAGGCGAGTTGAGCGGGTGGTTCCAACGTGCTTGGCCGGTGCTTCCGGCGTCTCCGGCACGTGTTTCTGGCACATCTGACAGGTGGTTCCGGCATGCCCGAAAGGTGATTCCGGTCTGTCCGGTAGGTGGTTCCAGCCTGCACGGCATGTGGTTCTGGTACGTCTCAGAGGTGGTTGCGCATGCCCAACAGGTGATTCCGGACTGTCCGCCACATGGTTCTGGCACGTCTGAGAGGTGGTTCCGGCATGCCCGGCAGGTCATCCCAGAGAGTCCTCCAAGTGGTTCTGGCATACCCGGCTGGTGATTTGGGCATGTCAGGTAGGTGGTTCCGGCGAGTAGAGCAGGTGGCTCCGGCGTGCTCGGCAGGTTGTTCTGACGGGTCTGGCAGGTGTTTTCCGTATGTTCGGGGTGTGGTTCCAGCATCTCATGCACATGGTTCTGGCACGTCTGAGATGTGGTTCCGGCCGGCCCGACAGGTGTTTCCACAGTGTCCGCCAAGTGGTACTGGCGTAGTTGGCAGGTGATTTTGGCATGACTGGCAGGTGGTTCCAGCAAGCCCGGCAGGTGATTCCGAAGTGTTCCCCAACTGGTTGTGGCATAGCCGGCAGGTGATTTTGCGTGTCCGGCAGGTGGTTCTGGCGAGTCGAGCACTTGGTTCCGGCGTGCTCGGCAGGTGCATCCGGGGTCATTGGCACGTGGTTCTGGCATATCTGAGTGGTGGTTCCGGCATGCCCGGCAGGTGATTCCGGAGTGTTCGCCAAGTGTTTCCGGCGTGGCCGGCAGGTGATTTTGCATGTCCAGCGGTCGTTCCGGCGGGTCGAGCCGGTGGTTCCGGCGTGTCCGGCAGGTGGTTCCGGTCTGTCCGGCAGGTGGTTCTGTGGTGTCCGGCACGAGGTTCAGTCTGAGAGGCTGTGCCGGCATGCCCCTCACGTGATTCCGGCTTGTCCCCGAATTGGTGCTGGTGTAGCGGGCAGGTGATTTTGGCGTGTCCGGCAGGTGGTTCAGGCGAGTTGAGCAGGTGGTAGCGACGTGCTCGGCAGGTGCTTCCGGCGTCTCCGGCACGTGTTTCTGGCACATCTGACTGGTGGTTCCGGCATGCCCAAATGTTGATTCCGCTCTGTCCGGTAGGTGGTTCCGGCGTGCACGGCACGTGGTTCTGGTACGTCTCAGAGGTGGTTGCGTATGCCCAACAGGTGATTCCGGACTGTCCGCCACGTGCTTCTGGCACGTCTGCGAGGTGGTTCCGACATGCCCGGCAGGTCATTTCGGAGAGTCGTCCAAGTGGTTCTGGCGTAGCCCGCAGGTGATTTTGGCGTGTCCGGCAGGTGGTTCCGCCGTGCTCGGCAGGTGGTTCAGGCATGGCCGTCACGTGGTTCCAGTCTGTCCAGGACGTGTTTCCAGCTTCTCCGGCAGCTGGTTCTGGTACGTCTGAGAGGTGGTTCCGCCATGGCTGGCAGGTGATCCCGGACTGTCCCCCAGGTGGTTCCGGCAGAGCCAGCAGTTGATATTGGCCTGTCCGGGAGGTGGTTCCAGCGAGTCGAACAGGTGGCTCCGGTGTTCTTGGCAGGTGGTTCCGGTCTGTCCGGTAGGTGATTCCGGCGTGTCCGGCACGTGCTTCCAGCACTTCTGAGAGGTGGTTCCGGCATGCGCGACAGGTGTTTTCAGAGTGTCCGCCAGGTGGTTCTGGCGTACCCGGCAGGTGATTTTGGCGTGTCCGGCAGGTGTTTCTGGCGAGTCGAGCAGGTGGCTCCGGCATGCTCGGCAGGTGCTTCCGGCGTCTCCGGCACGTGGTTCTGGTGTGTCTGAGAGCTGGTTCCGGCATGTCCGGCAGATGATTCCGGAGTGTCCGCCAAGTGGTTCTGGCATACCCGGCTGGTGATTTTGGCATGTCAGGTAGGTGGTTCCGGCGAGTCGTGCAGGTGGCTCCGGCGTGCTCGGCAGGTTGTTCAGACGGGTCTGGCAGGTGTTTTCCGTCTGTTCGGGGTGTGGTTATAGCATCTCATGCACATGGTTCTGGCACGTGTGAGATGTGGTTCCGGCCGGCCCGACAGGTGTTTCCACAGTGTCCGCCAAGTGGTACTGGCGTAGTTGGCAGGTGATTTTGGCATGACCGGCAGGTGGTTCCAGCAAGCCCGGCAGGTGATTCCGAAGTGTTCCCCAACTGGTTGTGGCGTAGCCGGCAGGTGATTTTTGCGTGTCCGGCAGGTGGTTCTGGCGAGTCGAGCAGGTGGTTCCGGCGTGCTCGGCAGGTGCTTCCGGGGTCATTGGCACGTGGTTCTGGCATATCTGAGAGGTGGTTCCGGCATGCCCGGCAGGTGATTCCGGAGTGTTCGCCAAGTGTTTCCGGCGTAGCCGGCAGGTGAATTTGCATGCCCAGCGGTCTTTCCGGCGGGTCGAGCCGGTGGTTCCGGCGTTTCCGGCAGGTGGTTCCGGTCTCCAGCAGGTGGTTCTGTGGTGTCCGGCACGAGGTTCAGTCTGAGAGGCTGTGCCGGCATGCCCCTCACGTGATTCCGGCTTGTCCCCGAAGTGGTGCTGGTGTAGCGGGCAGGTGATTTTGGCGTGTCCGGCAGGTGGTTCAGGCGAGTTGAGCAGGTGGTTGCTACGTGCTCGGCAGGTGCTTCCGGCGTCTCCGGCACGTGTTTCTGGCACATCTGATTGGTGGTTCCGGCATGCCCAAAAGTTGATTCCGGTCTGTCCGGTAGGTGGTTCTGGCGTGCCCGGCACGTGGTTCTGGTACGTCTCAGAGGTGGTTGCGTATGCCCAACAGGTGATTCCGGACTGTCCGCCACGTGCTTCTGGCACGTCTGAGAGGTGGTTCCAACATGCCCGGCAGGTCATTTCGGAGAGTCGTCCAAGTGGTTCTGGCGTAGCCCGCAGGTGATTTTGGCGTGTCCGGCAGGTGGTTCCGCCGTGCTCGGCAGGTGGTTCAGGCATGGCCGTCACGTTCTTCCAGTCTGTCCAGGACGTGTTTCCAGCTTCTCCGGCAGGTGGTTCTGGTACGTCTGAGAGGTGGTTCCGCCATGGCTGGCAGGTGATCCCGGACTGTCCCCCAGGTGGTTCTGGCATAGCCAGCAGTTGATATTGGCCTGTCCGGCAGGTGGTTCCAGCGAGTCGAACAGGTGGCTCCGGCGTTCTTGGCAGGTGGTTCCGGTCTGTCCGGTAGGTGTTTCCGGCGTGTCTGGCACGTGCTTCCGGCACGTCTGAGAGGTGGTTCCGGCAGGCGCGGCAGGTGATTCCGTAGAGTCCGCCAGGTGGTTCTGGCGTACCCGGCAGGTGATTTTGGCGTGTCCGGCAGGTGTTTCTGGCGAGTCGAGCTGGTGGCTCTGGCATGCTCGGCAGGTGCTTCCGGCGTCTCCGGCACGTGGTTCTGGTGTGTCTGAGAGCTGGTTCCGGCATGTCCGGCAGATGATTCCGGAGTGTCCGCCAAGTGGTTCTGGCATACCCAGCAGGTGATTTTGGCTTGTCAGGGAGGTGGTACCGGTGAGTCGAGCAGGTGGTTCCGGCGTGCTCAGCAGGTAGTTCAGGCGGTTCTGGCAGGTGTTATCCGTCTGTTCGGGGTGTGGTTCCAGCATCTCATGAACACGTTTCTGACACGTCTGAGATGTGGTTCCAGCCGGCCCGACAGGTGTTTCCGCAGTGTCCGCCAAGTGGTTCTGGCGTAGTTGGCAGGTGATTTTGGCATGACTGGCAGGTGGTTCCAGCAAGCCTGGCAGGCGATTCCAAAGTGTTCACCAACTGGTTGTGGCGTAGCCGGCAGGTGATTTTTGCTTGATCGGCAGGTGGTTCTGGCGAGTCGAGCAGGTGGTTCCGGCGTGCTCGGCTGGTGCTTCCGGGGTCATTGGCACGGGGTTCTGGCATGTGTGAGAGGTGGTTCCTGCATGCCCGGCAAGTGATTCCGGAGTGTTCGCCAAGTGGTTCTGGCATAGTCGGCAGGTGATTTGGGCATGTCCGGCAGGTGGTTCAGGCGAGTTGAGCAGGTGCTTCCAACGTGCTTGGCAGGTGCTTCCGGCGTCTCCGGCACGTGTTTCTGGCACATCTGACAGGTGGTTCCGGCATGCCCGAAATGTGATTCCGGTCTGTCCGTTAGGTGGTTCCAGCCTGCACGGCATGTGGTTCTGGTACGTCTCAGAGGTGGTTGCGCATGCCCAACAGGTGATTCCGGACTGTCCGCCACGTGCTTCTGGCACGTCTGCGAGGTGGTTCCGGCATGCCCGGCAGGTCATCCCAGAGAGTCCTCCAAGTGGTTCTGGCATAACACGCAGGTGATTTTGGCGTGTCTGGCAGGTTGTTCCGTTGTGCTTGGCAGGTGGTTCAGGCTTGGCCGGCAGGTGGTTCCAGACTGTCCAGGACGTGTTTCCAGCTTCTCCGGCAGGTGGTTCTGGTACGTGTGAGAGGTGGTTCCGCCATGGCTGGCAGGTGATCCCGGACTGTCCCCCAGGTGGTTCTGGCATAGCCAGCAGTTGATATTGGTCTGTCCGGCAGGTGGTTCCAGCCAGTCGAACAGGTGGGTCCGGCGTGCTCGGCAGGTGGTTCCGGTCTGTCCGCTAGGTGATTCCGGCGTGTCCGGCACGTGCTTCCGGCACGTCTGAGAGGTGGTTCCGGCATGCGTGACAGGTGATTTCGGAGTGTCCGCCAGGTGGTTCTGGTATACCCGGCTGGTGATTTTGGCATGTCAGGCAGGTGGTTCCAGCGAGTCGAGCAGGTGGCTCCGGCGTGCTCGGCAGGTTGTTCAGACGGGTCTGGCAGGTGTTTTCCGTCTGTTCGGGGTGTGGTTCCAGCATCTCATGCACATGGTTCTGGCACGTCTGAGATGTGGTTCCGGCCGGCCCGACAGGTGTTTCCACAGTGTCCGCCAAGTGGTACTGGCGTAGTTGGCAGGTGATTTTGGCATGACCGGCAGTTGGTTCCAGCAAGCCCGGCAGGTGATTCCGAAGTGTTCCCCAACTGGTTGTGGCGTAGCCGGCAGGTGATTTTTGCGTGTCCGGCAGGTGGTTCTGGCGAGTCGAGCAGGTGGTTCCGGCGTGCTCGGCAGGTGCTTCCGGGGTCATTGGCATGTGGTTCTGGCATATCTGAGAGGTGGTTCCGGTATGCCCGGCAGGTGATTCCGGAGTGTTCGCCAAGTGTTTCCGGCGTAGCCGGCAGGTGATTTTGCATGTCCAGCGGTCGTTCCGGCGGGTCGAGCCGGTGGTTCCGGCGTGTCCGGCAGGTGGTTCCGGTCTGTCCGGCAGGTGGTTCTGTGGTGTCCGGCACGAGGTTCAGTCTGAGAGGCTGTGCCGGCATGCCCCTCACGTGCTTCCGGCTTGTCCCCGAAGTGGTGCTGGTGTAGCGGGCAGGTGATTTTGGCGTATCCGGCAGGTGGTTCAGGCGAGTTGAGCAGGTGGTTGCGACGTGCTCGGCAGGTGCTTCCGGCGGCTCCGGCACGTGTTTCTGGCACATCTGACAGGTGGTTCCGGCATGCCCGAAAGGTGATTCCGGTCTGTCCGGTCGGTGGTTCCAGCCTGCACGGCATGTGGTTCTGGTACGTCTCAGAGGTTGTTGCGCATGCCCAACAGGTGATTCCGGACTGTCCGCCACATGGTTCTGGCACGTCTGAGAGGTGGTTCCGGCATGCCCGGCAGGTCATCCCAGAGAGTCCTCCAAGTGGTTCTGGCATAACACGCAGGTGATTTTGGCGTGTCTGGCAGGTTGTTCCGTTGTGCTTGGCAGGTGGTTCAGGCTTGGCCGGCAGGTGGTTCCAGACTGTCCAGCACGTGTTTCCAGCTTCTCCGCCAGGTGGTTCTGGTACGTCTGAGAGGTGGTTCCGCCATGGCTGGCAGGTGATTTCGGACCGTCCCCCAGGTGGTTCTGGCATAGCCAGCAGTTGATATTGGCCTGTCCGGCAGGTGGTTCCAGCGAGTCGAACAGGTGGCTCCGGCGTGCTCGGCAGGTGGTTCCGGTCTGTCTGGTAGGTGATTCCGGCGTGTCCGGCACGTGCTTCCGGCACGTCGGAGAGGTGGTTCCGGCATGCGCAACAGGTGATTTCGGAGTGTCCGCCAGGTGGTTCTGGAGTAGCCGGCAGGTGATTTTGGCGTGTCCGGCAGGTGTTTCTGGCGAGTCGAGCAGGTGGCTCCGGCATGCTCGGCAGGTGCTTCCGGCGTCTCCGGCACGTGGTTCTGGTGTGTCTGAGAGCTGGTTCCGGCATGTCCGGCAGATGATTCCGGAGTGTCCGCCAAGTGGTTCTGGCATACCCGGCTGGTGATTTGGGCATGTCAGGTAGGTGGTTCCGGCGAGTCGAGCAGGTGGCTCCGGCGTGCTCGGCAGGTTATTCAGACGGGTCTGGCAGGTGTGTTCCGTCTGTTCGGGGTGTGGTTCCAGCATCTCATGCACATGGTTCTGGCACGTCTGAGATGTGGTTCCGGCCGGCCCGACAGGTGTTTCCGCAGTGTCCGCCAAGCGGTTCTGGCGTAGTTGGCAGGTGATTTTGGCATGACTGGCAGGTGGTTCCAGCAAGCCTGGCAGGTGATTCCAAAGTGTTCACCAACTGGTTGTGGCGTACCCGGCAGGTGATTTTTGCGTGATCGGCAGGTGGTTCCGGCGAGTCGAGCAGGTGGCTCCGGCATGCTCGGCAGGTGCTTCCGGCGTCTCCGGCACATGGTTCTGGTGTGTCTGAGAGCTGGTTCCGGCATGTCCGGCAGATGATTCCGGAGTGTCCGCCAAGTGGTTCTGGCATACCCGGCTGGTGATTTGGGCATGTCAGGTAGGTGGTTCCGGCGAGTCGAGCAGGTGGCTCCGGCGTGCTCGGCAGGTTGTTCAGACGGGTCTGGCAGGTGTTTTAGGTCTGTTCGGGGTGTGGTTCCAGCATCTCATGCACATGGTTCTGGCACGTCTGAGATGTGGTTCCGGCCGGCCCGACAGGTGTTTCCACAGTTTCCGCCAAGTGCTACTGGCATACTTGGCAGGTGATTTTGGCATGACCGGCAGGTGGTTCCAGCAAGCCCGGCAGGTGATTCCGAAGTGTTCCCCAACTGGTTGTGGCGTACCCGGCAGGTGATTTCTGCGTGTCCGGAAGGTGGTTCTGGCGAGTCGAGCAGGTGGTTCCGGCGTGCTCGGCAGGTGCTTCCGGGGTCATTGGCACGTGGTTCTGGCATATCTGAGAGGTGGTTCCGGCATGCCCGGCAGGTGATTCCGGAGTGTTCGCCAAGTGTTTCCGGCGTAGCCGGCAGGTGATTTTGCATGTCCAGCGGTCGTTCCGGCGGGTCGAGCCGGTGGTTGCGGCGTGTCCGGCAGGTGGTTCCGGTCTGTCCGGCAGGTGGTTCTGTGGTGTCCGGCACGAGGTTCAGTCTGAGAGGCTGTGCCGGCATGCCCCTCACGTGATTCCGGCTTGTCCCCGAAATGGTGCTGGTGTAGCGGGCAGGTGATTTGG